>NC_088868.1:4804226-4923740 GCF_032884065.1 Artemia franciscana
CACCCTGATGGAAAGATGTATCCATACTTCTCAATTGCAAATACTATACGTTAACAATTGGCAAATTTATAACTTAAAGACCTTTCCCCAGGGGCTTGGGGGTTATATAATCTCCAAAGGCATAGTTATTGGACCATTTCACAACGCTGAGTAGAATGATCATCGCAAAGTTTAAATTGGATGATGTCAGGTAGAAGAGTTGCCCTCTATTCTTTTTGGTCACTTAAAAAAGACACTAGAACTTTTAATTTCCACTAAAATAAGCCATCAACTGATATTCTAGGACCACTAGGTCAATACAGTCATCCCAGGGAAAAAACACTCATCTGGGATCTTTCTTGTGGCAAAAAATACAAAATTTCACATTTTTGCAGATAGGAGCTCGAAATCTCTACAGTAAGGTTTTCTGATACGCTGATTCAGATGGTGTAATTTTCATTATTTTTTTTTCCTTTTAGGAGAATTTCCCCCTTTATCGAAAAGTAGGCAAATTTTTAAGGCTCATAGCCATTGATGGATAATTAACTTAGTGAAACTTACATATTTGAAAACAGCATAATAATCCAAATCTTTTGATATATCTATTGGTAAAAAAAATTCGTTTTTTAAGTTTTGATTAGTACTGAGTCGTGTGACTCCTTTCTTAGAAGTCGCTACCGCAAACTTTTGACAGTTAAAACTACACACTTGTCGCAAAATGTATTGTTTTAGAGTGAATATTTACCTTATGTAGCTTAAACTACATGACTAACACAAGATACATATCAAAGTAAGCCCAGTTTTCAGGTAACAATATGAACAAATTCTATTTATACTTGATCTGAATCAATTTATAAAAAGGAGTAAGTTTGTTACTATCGAAATCTATTGTCAGTCTATAATCGGTAGTGCGACTGTCAGGACTAAAAATGAATAAAGTGGACAAACAGAAAAAAAAAGTAAATCTTGTTACTTTGAAGAAATAGTTACATCAAGATGGTGATTTTCAAAGATTGTCGGTGCAGAAGAGAATCTTCACTAAGATAGTGATTAACAATAGAATTAGAAAGGAACCTCTGTCATTGGATTATTGTCTGAAACTTATGTTTCGTTGTCCACACGCATCTGTTCATATTGTTAATATATTAATTGAAACAAACCAAAATGATAGTAGCGCATCTGTTTGAAGATTGCCCAGAGTTTCAGTTACTCCTCCCACTTCTTTAGTGATCCAATAAGTGATTAGCATAAGCGAATAGGGATAGAAAAGAACATTCAATTTAGTAACCGTGATTTAGCTCCGTTTTGGAAGTGAGACAGTCAATATTGAAAAATGTTTTACACATGTCAATATTGAAAAATGTTTTACACGTGTACAAACACATGTTTGTATACATTGAGCAGCTGGTCATCATGTGAGAATTGTACTTTTGCTGATGACTAGAATGAAAAGTGGAGACAATGCAATCCATGTAAACTGAATAGAGGATTCGCGAATTAAAGACTGTAATTTCTATCTTGAAGTGATTTGGGACTCTCACATTAGAAGTTTCCAATGCTCCAATTGTCGGTATGATAAATGTGATCCATGGGAAAATACTTACCCTTGCATGATTGCCTAAAACTCTAAACGTTATTCAAGTTTCTTTTTAAGAGACTGGTTTCGTCCTGGTTTTAAATTAACTTTTGGAGAAGGAACCTGGTCTGCGCTTTAATTGCTGGAATAACAAAAGAGCCTTGTTCTTATGACACCACTGTGAAAATACCGGCTGCTATGATTATAGACCCATATACTTTTATTTGGCTGTTACAAAAAGTTATTCCTCATATGAGAATTTTGTGTGTGACATTGCTTCATATAAGCAATTTGAAACACATGAACTTTATAAGATGAATCGAAAGAGTATTATTGACTTTACGAAGAGATATAATAAAAATGAAGTTCCATTGTATTGTAGAAACTGTTTCTATTGTAGAAACTGTGTTTCTGACTGTCATACCAAGATGAGTGCAAGTTGAATCTTGATAAACTGCCGCTAATTATCGTTTTCGATAATTACCTATGCGTGGAAGAAGAAATCTGAAGGACAAAGAGTTTTGTACATACAAAGTTATTATTAAAAATAATTAAAAAACTTTTTTAGGGCATTTCACCCTTAGCGCATTGAAATTTATATTATAAAGGTAGGAAAGAGTATTTACAACTATACAGTCATTCAATCACAAATTGTCATCATTAATGCGAAGAAATTTTCTGTAAGTATGTCTCCGACATCAAAAGATAGAATATGATAGTGCGTGAAAACCACATATTTTGGTTGATAAATTTTCTACTTGCTTCCAATTTTGGATAATTGATTTACAACCGCTCAAGCAAGTTTTAATGTTAAGTGCATAAAACGTATACGATAGACCAAGAAGAAAAAAAATTCAATATTCTTTACCGTTTGAAGGATACACAGCAAATTCACCATCTTTACAATTTATGGGTTACTATTTGCAATGATAAGATATTGTTAATATTTTGAATGTGCTCGAAGAAATCCGAAAGTATGTAA
Organism: Artemia franciscana; assembly: GCF_032884065.1. NCBI lineage: Eukaryota > Metazoa > Arthropoda > Branchiopoda > Anostraca > Artemiidae > Artemia > Artemia franciscana. Next base: position 4,806,764 of record NC_088868.1, read on the forward strand.
TAGGACTTGTATTTTTACAGGTAGAGATCCATATTGAATTGATTGAATAATTAATTTGTGTTTATGGTGGCAAGTCTAATAAAACACTGCCATCAGGGTTTATTTCCAAATAAGTTTTACATTGACTAATACAATACTTTCCTTTAATATTTTGGCAAAGGTGTCCTCTTAACCTACTGCCCCGTTCGGACAATAGTCATATCTTGGATACCAAATAAATACAAGCACTAATAGCATGGATTTTCTCAAACGTTTCATTGGTTATACCATTTCAAGTAATTTTGAAGCTCGATCCGGGGATTTTATTTTCAATTCATATAAGGTCCTGAATGATTTATCAATGGATAAACTGTAGAGTAGAGTTCCATTGACTTTACATACAAAAGATGAAAGTCCGAACATTTCAGATTTATGTGGAGAATTTGTCCAATATTCAACAGCACTGGCATGTTTTGAGCTTCTGGCCTTGTCTTGATCTGAAGCAATTTAGTGACCGTGTGGTCGTACTCTCACACCGTCCGCGTATACAAAGACTTTGTCCGACTCTGTCCGGCATGATATTTTTTCTGCTCAAACTACGAAGTTTTTAAATTTTAAGAGCGAATGGCCATGAAATTCGCTCTTGGAACTAAATTATTCTCTAAACAGTTCCTATAAATACACATCGAAATTTTTTTTATATAGTTTGAAGGCACCCCCTTGCAGCTTTTTTGATAGCCTGATTGTGTGATTGTACACAGAACACCTCTGTGCCTGCAATCAAACCTTTGGGTATCACCGTCTCGGACTTGAAAAATAACAAATTATTTGGGCCCGGCGCTTCACTAGCTCAGGATAAATGGGCTTGTCCCAGTTCGTTTAGTCTATTTTTACTATTAGTTCGTTTCACTGTTTTCAGGAAGCGTTTACGAATGGGCGCTTAATTTGGATGGTAGTGCTGTTACTAGAACCTAGAAAATAATAAAAGCTTATTAGCTCATTGAAACCCACATGATTTAATTTTGTGAAAGAATTTATATTAGACAGTAAATAGTATAGTTAAGAGGTATCCTTTGGATATATTGATATCATACTACCACCTAAATGTGCAACGCCCATACATGGGCAATGTGACCCTTCAGATGTATTAAGACCTCACTACTAGTTAAGAGTTTAATGACAATGCATAGACCCTTCAGGCCTATAGCCCACCACAATGCGAACTATAAATTTAATGACCATAATTTATAGCTAAAAAAGGTAAGGTTTTTACCCCCAATAAATAAGCTTTATGAGAGAATATCAATAAGCACACCACACTACAAGTTAAGAATTTAATGACCGAAAATTTTCACGTAAGTTGCCACCCTTTGCGTTTCATGCATTCATCTAGTCTTCAGAGTAAGAAAACCTTTTTGGATTTATTGGATTTTAAAGCCTGCTTTGGACTTGTATTAATTGAGGGCTGTGAAGTTGAATTAATTCAGTGACCGTAGCTAATTTAGTTAACTATTTAACACATGGTTCAAATTGACCTAGATTAAGCGTGAAAACCTCTTTTTGGATTTTAAACTTGCATTAACTCAGTGGTTTGAACTCGAATTATTTCAGTGATCGTAGATAATTTAGTCTCTTATTGCTTAATATTTTGCTACAGGTCAAATTTATCTAGATTCAAGACATTCATTTATAATTCGGATAATTTTTACATGCATCGTTTGATTGTAAAAATTATTGACAGAGTTTGTTTTACCCCCTTATATAATTTTTAGAACGATTTCAACCTTTTTCTTAAGGTGCGTTGACAGTGCCGAGTGAATCGTTTGGGATCAAGCAGAAGAGGGGAGAGAGCCTGGCGGAAGCGCCGTATAGGTACCTGATGGTTTTAATTAGGCTTAAATTGCAGGGAACATGTGAGCAGGTCTCGACGCTTCCCTTGCTGCCGGCGATCTCTCTGCGACTATTTGACATTCTGTCTAATTAAGTGAGATACCGGTTGTAATTTTACTTGCTACAAATAATTCGGACCCTGCAGCTTTTATGGTCCCCAGGATTGAAGTTTTTATACCGTGCCCTGGCTTTAGGGTATGCTCAAGCCGATATAGCGAAGAATTGTGCGGACTTTTTTAGCTCTGATTTGTTAATAGAAACAAAAAAAAAACAAAAAAAAACTATTTTGGAGTTATGCAAACTGCACGAATCACCCAAGTGACCGACAGAAAGCGGCAGATAACTGTTTGGACATGCTTAAAATTCTTGAAAAGTGTGATGAAAAGCAAATACTGCTACAACATTTCGGGCAGTACTAGTCTGACGAAGTACCAGCTATTGTAAAGAAGTCAAGTGCTACGCTTACTCGTAAAGTAAACGAACTATTTGTCAAATTTTATAATGACGTCCTGTCGAAGCGCAACCCGTTGCCTTCTTTGTCTCAAGCTCCCACACAGTCACCTTAAAAGTCCACCTTAAGAGCTGTACTTGTTGATATCTTGTATTTTGTTGATAACACCTTAGGTGCCTTAAGAGTTGATAACTCATATGGTGATTCAAAATCGATGATAACTGAGCTTAGACCGGAAAAGATACTTGGCGCCTCGTCTTAAGTGATAAAAATGAAACTGCTGCTGTACCTGATGCTATCAAATCTAAAGACCAATCGCTAAGACTAGAGCTAAAAGTCCTAGTGTATTATGGAATTGCCTGTTTCGTTTTTGATAGTGTTACTAACGGTGAGTTGAAGAACTTGATAACTAACTGTGCCAAGTCTTCCGTATCGACAAAACTAGGTCCTACAAGCTTGAGTTTTCTTGTCGAGAAGACTTATTGGCAGCCATTTCTTCGTCAGTGATAGTCGAGTATGAGAGAATCTGCAACGGAAAGTTTCTCCCTCTTCCTCCTTGCTGCTACAACTGCCAAGTTTACGGACATATTGCCCAGGATTTTCTTCTGTCCTTCAATTTTTTAGCATGAGACTTGGGTTGCTTCACATTCTAAAATCAAATATGGTATCATGTTTTCTCTTCGAGACCCTACTATTTATTTTACTATTTATTTTTAGATTTATTTTTATAACTGATTTTTCGAAATATAATCAAAAATAATAGTTCAAAATAAACTGCAGCACATTAAGCAGTTTGCTAATGTCCTCTATTATGTGTAAACAGAGCTATTTTCCTAAAATAACACTCTTGTGGGTAGTATCATGTGTTCAGAATAAACTGACACGAAGGAGTTGTTTTATATGTAGAAAAAATAGATTTGGAACATATAATTAGAAATTAAAAAATGGGACATAAAAGTAAGAATTATTCTTTCTACAAATGAGGACCACGCCCAGGATCCACAATTTTTAAAATTGTAATTTAATAATGTGAGAAGTCTTGCAGTATTCGAGATGCAATGCTGCTCTACATTTTTTTTGCAGTTGAATCGTGTTTTACTCCCGCAGCTCTGGATTTGACACCAAGATTCTTTTCTCAGATTTGGCTGACGATTGACCAGTGAGACAGCCAAGTCGGATCTGTCTAGAGATACAAATTATAATCTTTTCCTTGTCTGGGCCGTATTCTTAAGGTCGACCAGCGCTTTTTCCCACCTATATTATCCCTTTATTTATCATACCTATTATAACAGGGATTTGAAATGCAGAAGATCAAGCTTCCGGAGAAGACATGTATTTTTATAAGGCATCCAAGCATTTACCGTAGTAGCCTCCAAAAAATAATAAAAAAGGCACATATACAAACCCCTTGTCTTGAAAGTAATTTCTGTAAGGTGAGGTCAGAGAATCCATCAAATCAGCACCTCCCATGCACGTGTTACATTACTTTATTATTTACAGTCTTTCAACAGGTACTTCAGACTATGTTGGCATGGCTAATTAAGACCGTGCTGGCTGCACCATCTCCAAACACTGTCAGTTTGGGTTAAATAAGCCAATATGAGCGAATATTGACGATGTCAAAGTCTTTTCAACACAAAACAGTCCTTTCTTCTGAAAACATAATATGCGATTAGATTGCTCATTTCTTTACTTCTTCACTCTTCTGCTATAAGCTTTGGTTCAGCATCAGCAAGGCAGTTTTGTGGGAATGGCTCCAACACTATAAATTCTCTTCTTTGCCAGTGGTTCAACCAAAGAAACGGAAGTGAAATTTTGTTGAAGTACACTTAAGCGTTTGTGTTTTCAAGGCCACGAGTGAGTTACACAACTAAATCTCCTACCGGCCCATTCATGGAGTAGTTGTAATTGGCATTATTCCCTTGACAAAGCTCAAAATCATCAACGAATCCTGATACCCCAGCTCAAACCCAAATTTTTAAACCCCACTTAGTAGGTTTCTATGCTACCTTTGTCTTGAGAATGCTCCTTCTCTTGAATGGCACCAAAATCTCCTCTGTTGAGCTGTGCTACTTATCAGCCATTGCAACTTGAAGAGCATTTTGGAGCATGTGTAAAATGAGCAAATCTTGTAATACTTATTACCATGAGTATTATTATGCTGGTATTATTATTATGGTAGTATTATGATTTCACAGTCTTTATTTGTGCTAATACAAATCTATTTTATCTTATTTTATGGGCAATAGGTTTGCTAAGCTGTTCGAAAAGGAGAATCAGCAGGGAAATGTAATGTTCAGTCAAAATCTGAGTATGTAAAATATGGGCTTTCCACTGGTTAACAGAGGTTTTTGCTAAGTTAAACCGATTGGCCTACAAGGCAGATACGACATCTACTTGTAACAGAAATTTTAGCCTGGTGTCAGATAAGATTTTTAATACAAACATATAAAGTGCAACAGGATTCAAGTTTTTTCTTTTTTTATTCAGCTAAAAGAATACAAGGAACTCAAATTAGAACGGATACACACTTAAAGATCTTGTGAATCCTCTTTTTCGACGTCTGACTCATCCAAGGCTTCCCTGGTTGATTCCGATGAAGGAAGAGCAGCGTAGTACTCGTGGAAAGTCCTGGGGATTACAAGAGTATGGCATAAGTCCATCAGATCTTTGTATTTCGCTGGAGGGAGAGGAATCGGTCCCTTGTATGCACTGACGAGCTCCAAGGAATTTTTGTTGGATGTCATTCTACGTCGCGATTCGTTCACTTTTATGACTGAGAAGTCAGAGTCGTAGTCGTACCTGAAATGGATCTCGGTTGGCCGCTCAATCGAGTAGTTGAGCCATTTTATCGAATTCCATTTCACTAGCAGACTTTCCCCACCGGCCCCGTAGGCCCATTTTCTGTTTCTCAAAATAATGTCAGCAGTTTGCTTGAAGTCCAGCCAAAAATTGTAATCATCGATCACGTGCACCTAATATGGCTCAGGGTTGGTTCTGGCTATTAGGCAGACGGTTCTCCAGTTTTCTATAGAAAACACAGGTAAGTGTTTTGCTGCTCTTTCGATGCATAAGTGCATGCTGCCCCCTTCCTGCTGAGAATGGCCACTTTCAAGAAAAATATGGTTTATTTCTTGGACGTGATGCAGTGTCCGAACAGCATATAAGAACAAGGAGGCTACAAACTGGTTTTTGAACTGCCCACAGCAGCCATCAGTAACAAAATAGAATTTCCAGTAGCTCGTATTCTCTTTCAGAATGTTATACATCAGCGTAGCGACTTCATTGGCGCCTCTTTGTCCTTTCGTCTGGTCCCAAAGGTTGCAGTGAGCCTCTTTGGTTATCAAGTTAAAAATCGTCATTTTATAAACTGCTAGTTTTCTTTTGTAAAAGATAGGACCGGTCTCTGCTTTGGGAGTTTCAAGGACTCTTTGTAAGTCCATATTCAGCAACATAGCGCTCTCCAGTCCTTCCTCAATGTGCAGAATACAATCTTTTATCCCATTTTTATCTTTGCGACAACACTTTGGTCTTGACTGGTGCTGCTGAAATGACTCAGACTTATTCTCTTTTTCTCCTTCAGTAATTAAGTAGTATCGGGTGCATGTATAGCATTGATCCCTTCTGGGAGTGTGGAAAGATAAGTTCAAGGATTTGAAAATTTTTCTGTAGATACTTTTACACACAGGTAGCCTACTCGTCGGCTGCTCAAGCAGGTTTCAGTGTATAATTTATACATTTGGAACTGGTTAAGTTCAGAGCTTAGATAGAGTCTCGTAGAATTTGCCCGACAATAGTGCGACTCAACTGCAGGAAAACTGCTAATGTAATCTCTGGCGTAAAGTAACTGATCATCCGTTAGTCTCTTAGAGACTAGATTCTTTGGACTCGACACGTTTCTTCTATCTGTGCCAGCGGTTCCAGTATTGGTTTTGCTCTTGACACATCCAGCAAAAAACTTTTCGCCAAGCCTCAGAGTTGCCAAGAAAAACTTCTTGCACACGTTTTTTACAAGTACTATTCAATTCTAACGTGTAACAGAGTGAGTTTTGCCGCCGTGAACTGCTGGCACTTGTCGTTCTCCGACCAACTGGCTTCTTCGTGACACACTACGAAATGAACAGTCTCTGTGACTCCATGGAGCCTAACTCCTTGCCTAGCAGCCAGAAACTTTCGAATATAGCTTTTCGAGCATTTCGATCAATAGTTTTGTGCTCGAGTTTGAATTTGCATTCCTTTAGTTCTTTTGCTGGAACAACTTTTTGTGTTTTCTGTGGTGTGTATTCTTGTCCGGCAGCACGTTTCTTTTTCCTGTCAATATAGGTCTTTTTCTTTCTTTCGGGATGTTGTTCTGTGTTCCTTTTTTCAACTGATGCCTGATCATCAACAGCATCCAGTTCTGTGGCAGTCGTTTCTGGAAAAGCTGGATCAGGAGCGTAATGTCTATTTCAATAAAACTTTCCTGATTAGGAGTTTCCCCGTCACTGTCCGAGCTTGAGCCATCCTTGTCTGGCACCCAATCCTTGTCTTTGGGATCACCATCTGAATCAGATGACAAATCTTCGTCATGGTCATCTTCTATGAGCCTCCGAAGCTCTTCCTCCGAAAGTGCAGTCCTCTTTGGCATTCTGCTGCCTGAAAGAGAGTTCTGTTTCATTTGAAGTTCTTCAACAAGGTACTGCTGGAAACAAGATAAATCAAAAGTGGACTGCAAGACTCCAATTAGATTACTGCACCAAAAAAAAATGCGGATAGGCCTAATTATGCCAGTCAAAGAAATTTGTAATTCCATATCACTTGAAAACATTCGAATCCTATGCATTAAATCGTATACCTTGATTGACGATATGCCAACCCTTTGCTTTAAACCACACACCTTGAATCTTGATTCAGCCTGATTCAAGGTATGTGGTTTAAAGCAAAGGCATGGCAGTTGGTCAATAAAGGTATATATGGTTTACAGCATAGTGTTAGACCATTTGCAAGTGATATGGAACAGTTTAGCCCATTGCTTTTAACCATATACCTTGATTGCCAGCCCTTTGCTCTTAACCACATACCTTGAATCCTGATTCAGCCTGATCCAAGGTGTGTGGTTTAAAGCAAAGAGTAGGCATTTGGTCAATCAAGGTATATGGTTTACAGCATAGGGTTAGACCATTTGTAAGTGATAGGGGACAGCCTAACCCTATGCTTTTAACCATATACCTTGATTGACCAAATGCCAGCCCTTTGCTTTTAACCCCATACCTTGAATCCTGATTCAGCCTGATTGAAGGTGTTTGGTATAAAGCAAAGGGTAGGAATTTGGTCAATCAAGATATATGGTTTAAAGCATGGGGTTAGACTATTTTCAAGTGATATGTAATTAGAAGTTTGCCTGACTGAATTATGCAAAAGTAAAACAGTTCAAAGTAGGGATGATACCTTTTTATTGACAGTGAATAGATATAAAATTATTTAACTGGATATTTCGAACACATATACAGTGTTCATCATCAGCAGTAAAACTAAAAGACATGAATAAAAATAAACAAAATTTATACCTAATAAACTAAATAGTAATACTTTGGCTAGTTTTTTTAAATTCTGGAAAGGATCGGACTTCCGTAGAGCAACAAAGTGGGGTTTATAAAATCCCATGTACTTGTGGAAGCTCTTATGTGGGACGTACTAACCAGAATTTAAAAACGAGATTGCTGCAACATCATAATTCTATTTCATCGTCTTTAAAGCAAAATACCAAACCTGAAGATTTCACTTCGGCCCTCTCGGAACATATCTTTAATTTTCCAAATCATTTTATTTTTTTTGAAAATATTTCTTTGATGTCTAGGGACCAAGGTTTAAAGCAAATTTTCAGGGAAACAATCGAAATTAAAAAAAAAATTGTATTCAAGAATAATTCCATAAACAGAGATAAAGGTGAATTTGGATTGAATTCAATTTATGATAATTTGCTGAGGTCAAATAAAGTAAATATCACCTCACCTAAGAGCTATGACCTCTATCCACGTAATATGTCAGATAATTCTAATGAGCCGGAACCGAAAAGGTCAAAGAGATTTGCCTCCGCTGTTCGCATGGAAAAAAATAAGAGCAATAAACTATATGTAATTAGTTTATTAGGTATAATTTTTTTTATTTTTATTCATGTCTTTTAGTTTTACTGCTGATTATAAACACTGTATATGTGTTCGAAATATCCAGTTAAATATTTTTATATCTATTCACTGTCAATAAAAAGGTATCATCCCTATTTTGAACTGTTTTCTTTCGTCATGGAAAGGCAGTTTTGTCTTCGAAGTTATCTACGCTGAATTATGCAAGATGTAAGTCCTCTTGGGGGGAAGGTTTCATGCATAATGCATTTTTTTAGATCTACCTTTCAAAAAACTGGCTAAAAAAACCTGATTCAGCCTGATTCAAGGTATATGGTTTAAAGCAAAGGGTTGGCATTTGGTCAATTAAGTTATATGGCTCACAGCATAGGGTTAGATCATTTGCAAGTGATATGTAACAGTTTAACCCTATGCTTTTAACCATGCACCTTGATTGCCAGCCCTTTGCTTTTAACCACATACCTTGAATCCTGATTCAGCCTGATTCAAGGTGTGTGGTATAAAGCAAAGGGTAGGCATTTTGGTCAATAAAGGTATATGGTTTACAGCATAGGGTTAGACCATTCAAGTGATATGGAACAGTCTAACCCTATGGTTTTAACCATATACCTTGATTGACCAAATGACAGCCCTTTGCTTTAAACCACACACCTTGAATCTTTACAGCACAGGGTTAGACCTTTTGCAAGTGATATGGAACAGTCTAACCCTTCGCTTTTAACCATATACCTTGATTGACCAAACGGCAACCCTTCGCTTTAAACCACACACCTTGAATCCTGATTCAGCCTGATTCAAGGTATGTGATTTAAACAAGGGCTTGACATTTGGTCAATCAAGATATATGGTTTAAAGGATGGGGTTAGACTATTTTCAAGTAATATTGAATTAGAAGTTTGCCTGACTGAATTATGCAAGATGTAAATCCTCTTTGGGGGAAGGTTTCATGCATAATACATTTTTTTTTAGATCAACCTTTCAAAAAACTGGAAAATGTAGAAGCTTCTTACCTCCAGATACTTAGTCTGGTCAGGTTTAGCCCCGTAAGCTTCCGAATTATGATTTTGTATTTCTCAACTTCCAGATTTCGTAACGGCGTAACTGACAAATAACTGATGAAAGTGATATACCTAAAGGTCGTAACTGTGGACCTTTTAACTTAAGACCCTTAGGCGTAACAGAGTTTTGCAGATACGTCCAGGGTAGGGTTGGCCATTTCGGCAACAAATGGACGTTGCTTCTCCATGTGGTCGCAAACTTGTAGCACAATATCCTAGGAGTCTAAAGGACCGATTAACTCAGTTTCACCAAAAATGTCAGTTACGACCCTTAGGCGTAACAGCGACGTTGTCTTTACATGGAGAAGTACATTTAAAAAATAATTACAGGTTAGCAAGAATACTCTAACCCACTTCTAAAAAGTTGATATCCCATTACAAAAAATCCCAAAGTTCTTAGGAGAAGTATAGAAGCTGTAAAAGTAAAACGAACTTTAGTTACCTTTGAAACCATTGCGCAAACCCGCTTCAAAATTTCTTAATAAGATGACGGCAATAAACTAAAGTTTACTAGACGAATGTCTGTTAGGGGGTGTTTGTGAATTGCCTAGCAAGTAGATGGCATAGCGAAAGTCATGTTGAAAGCTCAACAGTGAATTTGAAGTGGTCCACAAGCAGATACCCTCAAAACTAACCTGTGCCTGCAAGGGGGATAAAATATCCATTTTCATGAACCACAATATAAACAATTTATTTTTTAGTTTTTGGTAGAATTCTAAAATCCAGAACCTGAATATTTTTTTTTAAATGATTAGACATGGAATCAAGGCAACCCCTGTCGTGGAGCAGCAACAGAGTTCTATAAACTGTGTTATATAGATTTATTTTCCGAAACTGATTGTAACATCAAGGGAAAACAAGCCTTCATAATTAAATTCAAAATCTTTAAATCAACTTCTTAAATTCAGACGTTAAAACCCACAACAGAAACCATGGTTAACACCTTGAATAAAAAGTTCAAAGAAACACAAATTTAATTTCATATTCAAGATCAGCACGCAAATATCAATAAGACATAACGAGGTCTTAAAGGATAGAAAAACATATTAGAGTATTAATGTATGTTTGTATTTTGCTCCCACATAAAACATTAAATAACATACAAACTTGTTTCTTTCCAAAAATACAACTAACTTAGAATTAGAACGGTGGTTGTTAAAAACTACCGAAGGATTATCCAGTTTATGTCACCTGCTGCACCACTCAAAGCGCTATGTGTACCATAGGGTTCCACCACATGTACAACAGTTTCACCTTGCTTAGGGTAGTTCTTGCAACACTTCACACAGTTCTGCCATGCTTGGCACGGGCCACCTGGTACAAGTGACTTCTAAAAGTCGACATCCCCTCGCAAATGATATTTTTTTTTCTATTGTCCTCATCTTAGATTAAAATATCAAATTGTTTTTAACAACTAAAAAATCTTTTTTTTGCTTAAATAAAAAAATATGATTTATTTTATTTTTCCCCATTTTGGTAAAAAAAGGGCAACGCCCATTGTTAAGATGGCTTTCCGCAATTTCAAGGTGTATCCTTAACGGTATTTCATAGCAGCTCGATAGTGGTGACTAAGTAAAGAGTGATGCGTGCACAATATGTTATTATTTGTTATGTTTTTTTTACCGGGGCGTTTCCTATAGAAGGATTTCTCGTTAAACTTCGAAAGGGGTTCATTTGATTGGACATTAGAAGTTCTAATGCCCTTCTTAATAGTCAAAAGTGATTGGAGGGCAACAAGCCCCCCACCCCATGCCAATCATTTTTACAAATACATCCAATCAGAATTTCGAGATAGTCATCATGATCAGCGTAGTTGATAAACTCTGAATTCTATCTTTGAAGAGGACAGCCCCCTACCCACATCCCTCAGGGTATGGGTTGTAAGTTATGACTCGGGGTATAAAAGATTTTTGGAAAGGGTGGTCGTATAGACTTCGCAGGGGGCTCAATGGATTGGAAATCAGAGGATCTGATGCCTTTTATCAGAGTAAAAGTTGGAGAGCAACTAGCTACTCCTCCTCCCTCGTGGCCTATTTCCCCAATTGCATCCAATAGAAATTTTAATTTTAAATTTTTTTTTTTAATTTTCATAGAAAAAGCCATTTATTCAAAAATTATCAAAAGATCACAGATCACATGGGCACAACGTGGGCACAGGACGCTGTGGCCACAATGTATGATTTTTTACTTATTTATTTTTTTTTTGGGGGGGGGGTTGTTTCTGACCAGGGGACTTCATGGAGAAAGAAATGTCTTAGAAACTGATCAGGGGACTTCCTATATAAGGAAGTGTCGTAGAAACTTCAAAGGTAGTTCATTCTATTGAAAATTAAAAGTTCTAGTGTCGTTTTTGATAGTTGAAACCAAGAAGGCAACCATCCCCCACGCCCATCATTTCCTCATACACATCCAATCAAATTTTTAGATAGCCATTTTTCCAGCGTTGTTGAAAGGGCTAGTATTAAGTCTTTGAGGATGAAAACCCACTCTACCAAAGCCTTCAGAAAAAGGGTCGTAAGTTATGCCCCAGGAGCATATAAGGTTTCGATAGAAAGGGTGTTCGAACAAACTGTAGAGGGGTCTGGAGAGGAAATCATAAGTCCTAGTGCCCTTTTAAAGAGTTAAAGTAATCGGAGGGCAACTAGCCAGCACCCCCCCCCCCCCTCACGCTCTATTTTTCACAATTACATCTAATGGCAATTTTGAGATTCATTAAAAAAAATGGTCCAAAGATCACACAAACAAGGCATTCAGGTTGACACAGCCTCCCAGAGTCTTGGGACAAGGGTTCTAATTTGTGTCCCGGGGAAATATAAGATTACTCTCTTCTCACCAAATACATCCAACCAAAATTGGAGATAGCTATTTGTTCACAACAATTAAAAGAACATATAAAGATGCATCCAGGATGTATATAACTACACAGAGCCCAGTGGTAAGGGTTGTAAATTCTAATAGGATTATATTATAGGATTATAAGGTTCATATGGAACGGGTGCTTGCATAAACTTGGGGCTCATTTGATTGGAGTTCTACTGCCCTTTTTAAGAGTCAAAAGTAAATAAATGGCAACTAGTCCCACCCCCATATCCCATCAGTCTTCTAATCACATCCGATCAAAATTTTAAAAGAGCAATTATGTTCAGCAATGTTATTAGATCCAGTAATTATGTTTTTGGTGATGTCAACCTCCCCAAAGTCCTCAAGGCAAGGGCTATAAGTTAGGCAATTTGTCCATTTTTAAATATAGCAAATGTTTGAACTTTACTTTTCAAAAAGATGTTGTACATTCAGGTGAGCCTTTCAGAGAATGTTGAGCAGAGTGTTGGACTAAATCTAAACACGTTATGTGTATACAGATTGTCAAAACTCCGTATCTACTGATTGACAGAGGATATTAATTTGGAACTTCCAGGAAATGATCAAAGAAAGTTGATGAAAAGCCAAGAGAGATGATCAAAAGCGATGATCTTCCAAGAGAGATGATCAAAAGCGATGATCTTCCAAGAGAGATGACCAAAAGCGATGATCTTCCAAGAGAGATGATCAAAAGTGATGATATTCCAAGAGAGATGATCAAGGGTGATGATCTTCCAAGAGAGATGATTAAAAGCGATGATCTTCCAAGAGAGATGATCAAAAGTGATGATCTTCCGAGAGAGATGATCAAAAGCGATGATGTTCCAAGAGAGATGATCAAAAGCGATGATCTTCCAAGAGAGATGATCAAAAGCGATAATCTTCCAAGAGAGATGATCAAAAGCGATGATTTTCCAAGAGAGATGATCAAAAGCGATGATCTTCCAAGAGAGATGATCAAAAGCGATGATCTTCCAAGAGAGATGAACAAAAGCTATGATCTTCCAAGAGAGATGATCAAAAGCGCAATATTTGTATGCTACGACAACTACGACAACTATCACCACTGTTACTGCTCCTACTACCAATACTTATATCCCACTACTCCATTTTTAGTATTGAAGGTAAACTTAAAATAAATCAAAAGATACTATGTGTATGCACATGATCATAGGACTTTGAGAATTGATTTGGGTATTAAGTTAGAACTTTCAGAAAATGCTTAAAGGACAGAATCATGTGACAAAAGGCAATATGCGGACGCTAGTACTAATACTACTATCATCGCTACATTTACTAATACTTCCACTGCTGCTTCAATACTATTTCTAGTGCAACCACTTGTGAGGCTAGGAGCATTAAAATGAAAATTTCAATAAGTATATGAATATACAGATTGTCCAAAGTTCCTATCACCAATCTCGTAGCAATGGCTAATTGTATAAAGTTGAATCTTCCGGAACTTGTTGAGAAAGATGTTCAGTACCAAAAGACACGTTAATAGTATTGCTGCTACTTGCACTGCCGCTGTTACTATTAGTACCAATACTAGTAATACCAATACTACTGCTATGACAAATTTACAACTATGCCTAATGGTATGTAGATGAAATTTTCATCGAATTTTCAGGTGGAAGGTAAACTGAATCACAACATATCGGGTGTATCCCGGGTGTCTAAAGGGTGTAACATCAGTATCTTAGGAAGAATTTGGTGTGTGAAGTTGAAACTAACAGGGTTTGTTGTGGGTGACGTTAAACTTACCAAAAAAAAAAATTGTTTACATTCTAATGCTACTGTTTCTACTCATACTCCTACCAATATGGCTATAATTGCTGCATCTACTACTACTACTGCCACTAAAGCTAAGGCAATGCACTATGTAAGTACTATTAATGCTAACACTACACGTTCTGTAACTAATGATGTTAAGGGTACTATGGCGGAACTCTTAGTGAAGCTTATTCAATTAAATGAAAAAAACGATATGCATGCAGAATTTTGAAAGGGGATATAAGCAATATGACAGGCATTACCACTCTATAATAGCTTGATATATCATTGAAACTTTTAAAGAGCTAATTCGATTGGAAGTTAAAATGTCTAGTGTCATCTTTTAGAGTCAAAAGAGATTGGAAGGCAAGCCACCCTCCTCCCAATCCCATTTATTTTCGAAACGCATCCAGTCAAAATTTTGAGACAGCCATTTTGTTTAGTATAGTAGAACGATCCAGTAACTATGTCCCTAAGGATACTTGGCCTGTCAACCCTCCAAAATTATGTAGTTGCCCTATTTTTCCTTAAAAATAAATGTTGCTTTAAAACTAGATCAAAAGGTACTCTGTGTATGGCTGTCAATAAGACACCTCAGCAATATATTGAGAATGACTGGGGGTATATAGTTAAAACTTCAGGGTTACAACTATTACTACTTCCGCTCTTACAATTTAAATTAATCAAAAGAGCGTAAGTTTATCCAGGTTGTTAAAGAGCATATAAGGAATATTTTGGGAGTGGTATTGAGTTTTATTTTCAGGTCAACTTTAGGTTGTATAAAAATTAAATTAAGCAACACTATTTGAGTCAGGATTAAAAATTGTTGAAAAAGTTTGTCGAACACACAAATAGCAAGCTAAACTATGCATTCTAATAGAAAAGAAATTGAAATGATATGAAGTATTAATTTTTTCCATGAAGAAGATTAGGTCAATAAGAAAACATGACAAAAATTAATTTTAAAAAGTTCATTGAAAAGCCTTATAAACAAAAGTAAATAGCTCTATTAAACCAAACATAAGCAGAAATTAAGGGAAATAATCTTTCAATCATAAAACTACCATACATCACCATCAATAAATAATTGAAACCCAAAACAAACAAAAATTACAACAAATAACCGGTTCAAACTCAAACTCAAAAAACTGACATTGACAAATTTGAAAAACTGTTTATATAGATGCTAGTGGTAACCTGCTACATTTCTTTTTTAAAGCATGTCATATACAAGGCATGTTTGAACACGATTACAAATGAAAAAACTTGCAAATAGGATAAACACTTGTTTTTATAAGCTATGGCATAAAAACAATATAAACATTCTGATATTGAGAGTAAAGAAATGATAGAGCTTTGGTTCAATGATATACCATTTGCACTGCTGGTTTGTACGGTTTCAGAGATTATTGGAAATCATATTTATAAATATTTTTTCTTATTCGAAAAACTGTTTATATAGATACTAATGGTAAACTGCTCCATTTCTTTTTTAAAGTATTTCATTTGCAAGGCCTTTTGTATGTAAATATTTGAATACTCTTTTGCATGTAAAACTTAAAATAGGAAATAACCTTTTTTTTAATTATTGCAAAAAAGTAGTATATGCATTCTGATAATGATGGTAAAGAAATGATAGAGCTTTAGTTCAATAATATACCATTTGTACTTTTTGTTTTTACTGTTTCAAATATTATTGGATATCTTATTTCTAAACAGCTTTTCAAATAGATACTAGCGGAAAACTGATCCATTCCTTTTTGAAGCATGTCGTTTACAAGGCACATTTGAAAAACCTTTTTTGTAGAGAACTTACAAATAGGAAAAAACCTTTTTTTTTAATTATAGTAGGGCTGACAACCCCCATGTCTTCTCAATATCAGAACATAATTTTTTAGAAAATATGATTTTACCCCATTGTATTGTTCTATATTGATATAAAGAGTAATATTGCTGAGTTTACGAACGATGGTTTGTTTAAGTAAAACTTAACAAAAATTCTCACAAAAGATAAGTTGCAGTGAACACGCTTTTTGGTGATCACGCTGGGCCCCGGTGACTTGTATATTGAACAAGATGGGAAGAGGACCTTAGAAAAGACTTAAAGGAAGTATTAGCTTCATGATAGGGAGCAGCTATGTTGACATCTGGTGGTGCCAGAGTATATAATGAGCCAGAGTAATATAATATAATGGCGCCAGAGTAATAGTCTATAATGAGATATCAGAAGTAACCCATTAACAATTATAAATAGTAAAATGAGCTACGTTTTTCAAAATATTTAATAGCATGCAAGGTATGAATAAATCTTTGGGGTAAATCCAACTAAATTCTTTTGCAACAAGTAAATATATGTGCTGAAAAAATAATGACTACTAGAAATTTCTTGATTTTCCGACCCTCTATAACGGATTTTGTACCTGACATGTTTGGATAATATCAAACTAGGGATAACAGAACATAAAAAGGAAATATTTTCTTATTTTTTCTTATTTTTAAAACAGTTCTTATTTTCTTATTTTTAAACAGTTTCTTTTTGGCACAGGTGTTGTCCAATAGCATCCTAAGCAAATCTTTGGTGGATTTGAAAAAAAATTATTTATTGCCACTTGCAGAACGAGGTTTTGTCCAGAGGGCCCTTATTTTACCGAAAATCAGAGTCGTGGAAAGTTCAAGTACTAAAACACGCGCGGGATGATTTTGTGGCCAAGCTCACTTTAACATCCGATGTAAGTTCGGATCTGCAATGGTGATTGAATATCGCCAATCATTCTTTTAAAATAAATGGGTTTAGGTCAGTTGACAAATATTTGTGAATTGATGCATAGAACTAGGGTAGATGTTTGTGGAGGAATATTCCGTGAAAACGGCCACAGATACATGGCCCTCAGAAGAAAAGTGATTTAAGTAATCTGAAAATACTGGTGAGTTCCGTTTATCTAACACTTCTTGCAACAGAGATTGAGATTTTCGAATATTCGCTGTTACTGTTATTCGATTTCAACCTCAATTCACATTAAATTTGGATCACCATAACTATACTGTTAAAATTTCACTGCAGTGCCTAGTCACCTGAGGCCAACAAATCAACGTCCACTCGTACCCCAACCCGATCATATTCAAATTTTGCTCTGTACCCCCTCATATAAGGCCCCAAGTTCCATCGAATCCCTCTTCTGACCTTTTTTCACCCCACTCCGGGACTACCTACTTTTCATTTGGCCTAAGGTGGATTGAATTCTGATTCTCCATCTTTTAAAAAGGTATTATATTAAGCCTGAGTGCATGTGTTTACATTTTTCTGATATTAAAGTTTCTGTAATATTCTCATATCTTTATGTGACAACACTGGCCAAACAATACTTAAGACTCCTTCTGAATTGCTAGCAGGTTTTTTTCCGTGAATATATAGGCACTTAATCATTTTAATGTCAATATAATATGCGCCAGATTAGTCTAATAATAGTCCCTATATAATTCCCTTAATGTCTAATAATCTTCTGGCCCAGGTTTTGAAATGAATGTTTTCCAATGGTCCTGGCTTTTTTTAGTTATATTTTTGTTATGTAATTTGCAAAAATTAGGCGCTGTTAGTTTCGTGATACTACATCCCAAAACTTCGCAAAAGGTTTATTATATATCTTTGTAAAAATTTTGCCCATTTAAGTGAATGTGGAAAATTGGAATATGAATTTTTCCCTCAGATGAATAGACTTCAGAGTCAGCCACAGTTTGTGTTTTGTAAAGGTTATATCATGACGCACGCTTTACAGCATCTGGTTCAAAGTGTTAACTATATATTAAACTTAGGTAAAGTACTTATGCCTATTTTCATTGACACTAGCACAGCGTGTGCGGTTAACTACCGAGTGTTGCTTCATCGAATGAGAATTCTTTGAATAAATGGATTTCGTTTAAGATGATTCGAGAGCTATCTTAACGGTAGGTCCCTTAAAGTCGATTTAAATGATAGAGTCTCATTGTCTTTTCCTGTGAAGTGTGGTGTGCCACAGGACTCTGTACTGGGCCCTTTACTTTATCTAGTTTACGTGGATATGATGCTCTTTTATCTGTAGGATACATGTATCACTTCTTTTGCGGATGACACTGCGCTAACAGTATTTTCAAAATCAGTCGATGATTTAATGGTAAAACCTAATAATGCACTGAAAGACTGGAGGTATCTAGGAGTTTAAGTTTACTGTGTGTGAATATAACGAAGACATCTTTACTGATATTCGGTAGAGTGGGTGATTCTGTTGATGTAGGAGACAAAGTTCTATCGTTTCAAAAGTCTGTCTTACAAGTAAAGCCACTAGAGTACCTTGGCATCCATATTGACTCTAATATTTTGACGAAGCATCATAACAATAAAATTTCCGCAAAAATTACACGTGGATTAAGCATTCTCAGAATACTGAGAATTTTCTGCCAGAACGTACTCTTTGCACGATGTATTTGCTATAATCCTTTCATATATGTCATATGGGTGTGTAGTGTGGAGTATCAATGTTTATATTAATTACATGCGTGTACGAATTATACAAAATAAAGTAGCAAGAATAATTGGGAAGTATGTAAAAAATGTTAGAGACACCAGTGCATACTGTAAGTCCTTAAGGCTACTCAATTCTGGACATACAAGGGTCTATCAAGTGGCGATATTTGCGTTTAATTGTGTGCATAATCTACTTTCGGAAATTTTTAATGAGTTTTACCGTATCACAAGTTCTGTTCATGAGCATGATACAAGAAAATGTGATAACGTGATTGTGTAGATTGAAAATAGTGTGATTTCTGGTTTCACTTTGAAGAATCTTAGCCCTTCTGTATGAAATTCGCTTCCTGTGAGTGTTAGGGTGGCTGAGCAACTCCTACAGTTTAAAAATATATTAAGAGAGCATTTCTTGGCAAATTATTTCTTTTTTTAGAGGGGGGGTGATTGAGCTATAGAGATAGAGGAAGGAGATGGTTAAAGGGGTGGAAGTGGGCAAAGTTTTATTTGGAAGATGATTGTTACCCAGGGGGTGTATGGGAGAACAATATTGTTTTTATTCTTTATTTTTGTTATTATTTTAATTAGTATAGGATGCTTCTAGCAACAACTATGTAGGGTTTTTTCTTATTAGCAATTTAGGATGCCCTTAGGAATGCTTATGTAGCTAATAGCTACGTGCTAGCAAAATTAAAATTTTTCCCTAGCAGGGAAGACCGGGGTTATCCTGGACAGCTTCTTTTGGGAAGCTATGTTCGAGAACCTATTTGAATGATTAGTGACTTCGAAGAGTCAAACTACATGTTTTTTCCTGAAATTTCTTTGATCCAACGTTCGTATTTTTTCTCCTTTAAACAGTTCTGAAGTCATTTTCCCTATTTTTGCCAACTGTCCGAGGTCACCCCCACATAATGGGGAGACTTAGGAAATTCCTAGGAGTGAATTCAAACACATTAAATATAGCTTTCATTTATTCAAGCATGGACCCAGACGAATATCAAGTCAATACAAAATTAAAGAGATCCAGTAAGCTGAGCTAATAAATGACTGCAAACACCAAACTAGAAATTTGAGATTGAGTTTTAACGACTGTAGTAGGACGAAAGATTCAATTGGAATGCTTCTTGATCCTTTTTGATACTTTTTGGCCACTTTTTAATCTCTTGCCCATAATTTATAATAATAATAATAATAAGAGACATTTATTGTTACCCTCTGCATACAACACAAATGCACTAAACAGGAGTTTGAAAAAATGAATTAAAAATAAAAAGGGCACAGAAAAAAAGAGGAAAAAAGAACACGCACAATTCTTGATAGCTTCATACACTTTAAAACACTTTTTTATTAAAAATAAAATATCCTCAGATCAGCTACCAAAGGTTCTCCTTATGAAATTACGTAATTCTAATGAAGTGTTGTGGTTAGTGTGGGTACATGAGCTGCCTATCCCCAGTATTTTAAGGCCTATAGGCCGGCCGATACCTATACGGCTCTTCAAACTCACTCCCGCTCTCTTCTGCACATTGCATAAATACAGCTAAATCAACCCTTTATAAATTGTCTTCTTCAAGCTCTAGTGCATGGATTAAACATCATAAGTTCTCACAGCTAGTGACGCTAGGCACTTGATAGAAGGCAAGTCAGTGGAAAGTCGATAATTCTGTTGCAGCGGTCAAAAAATCTACGTGACAGTTCGTCCATTTTTTGACATATCTCAAAAACACCGTACCATCGCGAAATGTAACTATTAAGAGCCCAAGCGGGGATACTAAGAAAATACTTGCAGATGCCCAAACAGATGTCAAAAACAACTCATACGGTGCAAAAAACGCATTGTGTAGCCAACCAAGGGTTCTCCCATCAAAATGGCTCTTTATCCTGGCGAGAAAACCATAAGATTTTCTTAGTTTCTCTTTCAAAGAAGCAATTATAAGCTGCCTAGTGGATCTAATTGAAGTTCCAAATGGAAGACCTAAATACCTAAATGAACTGGAAAATAAGATTTTGGCGGGAACAACTTCGATTGTATCATTGAAGGCGATCTCCAGTTCAAAGACAAGAAACTCTGTTTTAGAAGTAGCAACTGAAAGACCAATTTCTTTCAGTATGGAGTAAACAACGTCAACAGAGTTTTGGGGTGCCCCAAGATTGTCAGCCAAGAGAAGAATGTCGTTGGCATAAGACATGTGACTGGTGTCAATATATGGCTTAATTAAGTAAGGTGGAATCTGTCTATAACTTCTCTAATAGAGTTATTGAATATTGCCGGACGAAGGAAAAAACCTTGCTTAACACTATTGTGCACACGAATGCGATTACTAAAAGTACCTTAACAACGAATCCGGATTGAGAAGCTCTGATACTACTGCAACAGGCAAGTTTAAAAAATGGATTAACTCCACTTCTAAACAGACACAAATTGCTTGAGAGACATAATTTGTTATCAAACTAATCTGGTGCTACCAGCGTCTTTTGGAAGATGCAGTCTGGGAGTCTTTAAGTTGCTTTTAGTAGTTCAGCCTTTTTTAGGCTTTATAATCACACTTGCTCATCCTTTTCTTTGCTATCTGTTTGTCCTTCAGTTCATTTTTTTCTGGTTTGTCAGTCAATATTCTAGTTCCACTTTTTATATATTTTCTACGACCTGTTGTCAGTATTCCATCAGCCCTTGGGGATGGCTCATGCAATACTGGAGAAACAATACTTGATTTGACTTTTGGCAGTGAGAATATTGTTATTCAGATCTGGCGATTTTGGAGTAGACTCATCAGCTAATTCCCAATATATGAGGGGCTTAATAGTAATTAAAGAAGGAAAGAAAGCCATTTCCGTAAAAATTTCACAAATGAAAGGATACATATCCTGTATTCTATATGTAGAATTGACAACTGAAATAATATTTCAAGGTGAAATATTTTTCAAATATGGATCACAAGAAAGCTCCACCACCTTGTAAGTAGATAATTGTTAAGCCAGATTCAGTTAAAGCCAATCTTACATTTTTTGTTTTTTGTTTTCCTGCCTACTAAGTACGGTCGAAGCCTTCAACATTCAAATTGTGTGTCTTGTGTGACCAGTAGGGTCAAAGTGTTGGCATTTTCATGCACAGGTAGAGCAAAAGGGGTATAATTGGCTGTCGCGGTTGTCTCTGAGAAAAACAGTTGGATTTCTATTATCCGTCTTTTTTACGAAGTCTTCCATTGTTTCTGAAAGCAGGCCACTGTTCATCCATCTACTTAAATGGGCTGGTCTAAATGTACTGGAAGGAGCGCTGCGAATCATACGTGAAAATTCCCCACCAATCTTTTTAACTCAGGACTAAACACTTGCCTTTCAAGGCCTTTTTTTGTCAAACTAAAGTGATAGCTATCACTTTAAGAGCCGTGGCTGGGTGGTGGAGAAGGAGAATGCTCATCTGTAATTGCTATTTCTCTATTGGTTTTTGAAAAAAAGGTCTTTTAAGGTTGTCCAATTAATACTAAATCCTTTCATAGCTTTTCGAATAGTGACGTCAAAGCTGTCAAAGGTGACGGCCTTGGCAATCTTCTTAATACGTTCCATAATACGTCAACTAGGTATTTTATGTCTATAACGTCTTGACACAGCAGTGAATTTCTATTAAAGATTTGTCTTTAAGGAATAAAAGAAATGCATATATTTAAATGAGCAAGTAGGGAGATAGACTTGAATTACATGTTACCTTAAAAAAAAAATAAAAAAAAATAAAAGATTTATCTCACGAGCCAAAGCCAAGGAAGCAGATGGGTGACAAGAACTTTTGAAAACTAAAAGTAATTGGCTAGAGATTGAATATTATCATTACAAAGAAATTGTTTAAATTGATCAAAGCTCGATATATTAGGAAATAACAAAAGAATATTTGTTTCTGAGAAACTTACAAATCGCAAAGGGAAGTGGAGAAAAATTCCAAGAACTCTTATAGCTTTATTTTGTATTACCTTGAAAATGTTAACGGCTCCCGACTGCTAGGGAAAGTAACTTTGTCAAATTATCTTTGAAAGCCAAACTGCACATTTTCGACCACAAGAGGGTTTATTCCAGACACTTAAGTAAAGTGTCCAAAAATATCCTATAACAGGTGTCTGAAATAACTCCCAACTCTGACTGTAAACGGTTGAAAATGCTTCCTAGACAAACCAGAACAGATGGCAGTGACATAAATAGCCCTAAGAATACCTAAACTTAAAGCTACAAAGTTTGAATTTTATTAGAACTCCTACTGACTTGCTACAGAACTTACAAAAGGATTGAAAAATCTCTAGACTTACCTTTAAAATTACTTTTGTCCAATTTATTCAGAAACTGTTAAACTACTGGCTTTTTAATGGGCCTCTTTAATATATAGTTAGAAAAAACAATTTCATGATTTTTTATGGAATTTTGTAGATGGCAATTAGGGAGCAAATGAATGCCCAGAGTAACCCCTTGTCCGGGATAGTCCCGGTCTCCCTTGTGATTTATATCTGTTATTTCTTTATTCATCAAATAGCTTGTAAGCTAAAAAGCTTGTAAGTATAACATACAAAATGAACTTAAGGAACTGGCAACTGCTAGAATATTTAACAAAAATTAATGGTAAACTTATAGTTGCCAATGTACATCACTATAAAAAGAAGTATTTACTAACTCTATCTTAAAACTTGGAACGGTAGAAGAAGTGACACTACTGTCAGGTAATGATTTCCAAAGTTTTATTGATCTATTTACAAAAGATATCTCGCCTATTTTGGATTTTGGTGTGGAGGGTAAAATTTCAACACATTTTTCCTGTTTGATTTATAATGGCTTCTCAGACAGAAATTTTCAGAATCCAAATTTACCATGCCGTTTAAGGTCAGAACGCAATCCTAACACCTCTAAGCGATTTGAAATAATTTATATTTTTGTTTATTATGTTAACATAGATCAAGTAAAAGTCAAGTCTTCGTTAAAATGCTGATTTTTGGTGCAAGTAACCCGGAAAGGGGCTAACAGCTGAGGCCGTCAGCCGAAGTAACTATCGTTTTGTGGTATATTGTTTTAAATAAAACACAAAGCGCATTGTTATTTTGCATGGCATATTTTTTTGATCATTAATTGCCTCTTTTTTTGCCACTATTTGGTGGTAGGTAATTGCCACAATTACTATGGCAAGAAGTAGTTGCCACAATTTGGATAATAGAAATTTTGAGGCTTATGATATAAAGCTTTAGCCCATTTATCTCCAAAAGAGAAAATGTCTTTATCTACTCATACAGCAAATTCAGACTTACCCTCCTTTCCTCCACCCAAAAAAAATATAACTTGGACTCGTAGGACATTTTATCTTCCTTTTCACTATTTCAGCCTTGCCCTCTCCTTCTCTAAACGTTGATACATTTTAATTTCTTTTTCAGTGCCATACTAAGCTTAGATAGTAAAGATGTTGACTCATTACTGGTCCGTGGAATGTGTTTATATTATCAGGATAATTATGATTCGGCCTTTTCTCATTTCCAACAAGTACTTCGATTAGCACCCGATTATGCCAAAGCCGGAAAAACTTATAGAGTAAGTACAGATAAACCCCTTTTTGATTAGGTAGTTTTGCTAATCTGAAGAAGATCAGTTTCAGTTGGATTTACGACTAGTAACTGTCAATTTTTTTTTTATCTTCAGCTAACAGAGTATGAATAACAAGTAAAGCAGCAATTGCTATTCAAATGAGTAGGAATGGTCAATACTTTAATATTATGTACATTACTATAAATTACTTAATTACTAATTTACTATTATTACTAGAAATTATATAGAACTTACTATTAACGAACGAATCTTTAGAGGGATGTTCCTTAGGTTATGGGGATTCAGAATGTGTGCACATGGGGAAAGGCTCTAAAGAGAAGCGCTTAAGCCTTATCGCTTGATTGGTTCTGATTGAGCGGAAAGTTCATACAGAAGGGAGCACCGACCTTGGAGATCAATAGGCAAAAAAATATAATTATATAAACTAAAAACAAACGAAAAAAATCAAAAGACAGAAAATATAATTTCATGGTAACAACTCTGCAAGGATCAAAGACCTGATCGAGTGAAGGGAGGCAGCAAATATATATATATATATATATATATATATATATATATATATATATATATATATATATATATATATATATATATATATATATATATATATATATATATATATATATATATATATATATATAATGAAAAGAGAAATCACCAATGCAACAGCACAAACACATGAAAAAAAGAGCACAAAACACATAAAAAAAAGAAGACTGAAGGAGAAAATGAAGACTGTTTTCCTACATTAGTGATTAATATAGATCAGCACTTGAATGAAGCCTTAGCCCTACTCATCCGTACAATCACATAGGTCAAACAACATAGCCATACACAATCAACCATAAAGAATAATCCATGGACAGGCAGTCGTGTCGTTAGTAAATATAAGCCGTCTTTTAAAAAAACATTAAAAAAAGACAAATAATTCAGAGGCAACAACCCAACACAATGGCTCATCAGGAGAATATATATATATATATATATATATATATATATATATATATATATATATATATATATATATATATATATATATATATATATATATATATGGGTCGACTCTGGATAAGCTTACAATAAGTATATAAACCCCCCATTGCACTTCCTGGCTGAAGGGCCAAGAAATGGAGATCAGCACCGCCAGTACGGACTGTAAAGTCTAATGCCGTATCCCATATATATATATATATATATATATATATATATATATATATATATATATATATATATATATATATATATATATGTATATATGTATATATATATATATATATATATATATATATATATACATATATATATATATATATATATATATATATATATACATATATACATATATATATATATATATATATATATATATATATATATATATATATATATATATATATATATATATGGGATACGGCATTAGACTTTACAGTCCGTACTGGCGGTGCTGATCTCCATTTCTTGGCCCTTCAGCCAGGAAGTGCAATGGGGGTTTATATACTTATTGTAAGCTTATCCAGAGTCGACCCAGCTCTAAATGGGTACCTGGAGAAATCTGGGGAAGGTAAACAGGAAGGGTGTGCAAAAGAACGGGATATTTGGCCCCCAGCCCCCCATTGCACTTCCTGGCTGAAGGGCCAAGAAACGGAGATCAGCACTGCCGGTAGGGACTGTAAAGTCTAATGCCATATCCTTTACCTTTTTACCTTTTATATATATAAACTTAGAATAAATATAAATTTATATATAAACGTAGAAAATAATAAGTAGTTAGAATTAACACAAAAACTAGTGGGTCGTTTGTTGTGATCTTTTAAATATGTATCATGAAGAGCATGATGAGCAATTTGGATATATTATTAATTGTGTTTACTATTCACCATCAAACCAAACTATCTACATGAAATTTACTATATATTTCTGTACAACTGGGCTTATAAACTTGAATCTTTTAGAGTACGTTCCTTCGGTCATGGTTATTCTAGATATGTGCACCTGGAGGAGGGCTTCAGGAAGAAGTTTGTCAACTATTGTCGCTTTTTTTGTCTCTGATTGAACAGAAAGTTTTAATGGAAGATAGTATCAGTCATGGAAACCAATATACAAAAAAAGACGAAAAAGTTCTAGATAGATGGGGGTGAAATCCTAAAATAAATTATAAAATCCGATATATATATATATATATATATCTATATATATAAAAATAAGTTGTCTGTCTGTGGATGTGTGGATGGATGTGTGGATGGATGTGTCAGGTGACGTCATGTTTCGGCTGACGTCATGAAATTAGTTGCCGTCATTTTTGCTTTGAAGGTGACGTCATTCAAGTTATATAAGACATATGTTCGCCGTCATGTTTCGGCTGACGTCATGAAATTAGCTGCCATCATTTTTGCTTTGAAGGCATCATTTTTGCTTTGAAGGCGTGACGTCATTCAAGTTATATAAGACGGATGTTCGTGTAGAATTCTATTAATGCTTAAGTTTATAATGACTGATGAAGATGCTCAAAGAGTCTATGCCAGAAAACTTGCTGGTGATAGAGAAAGTCAGAAAAGAAAGCGTGCCGAGGAACTACCAGAGCAACGCGAAAGCAGACTTGCTGCTAAAAGAGAAAGTGAAAAAAGAAAGCATGCCGAGGAACTACCAGAGCAACGCAGAAGCAGACTTGCTGCTAAAAGAGAATGTGAAAAAAGAAAGCATGCCGAGGAACTACCAGAGCAACGCAGAAGCAGACTTGCTGCTAAAAGAGAATGTGAAAAAAGAAAGCATGCCGAGGAACTACCAGAGCAACGCGAAAGCAGACTTGCTGCTAAAAGAGAAAGTGAAAAAAGAAAGCATGCCGAGGAACTACCAGAGCAACGCAGAAGCAGACTTGCTGCTAAAAGAGAATGTGAAAAAAGAAAGCATGCCGAGGAACTACCAGAGCAACGCAGAAGCAGACTTGCTGCTAAAAGAGAATGTGAAAAAAGAAAGCATGCCGAGGAACTACCAGAGCAACGCGAAAGCAGACTTGCTGCTAAAAGAGAAAGTGAAAAAAGAAAGCATGCCGAGGAACTACCAGAGCAACGCAGAAGCAGACTTGCTGCTAAAACAGAATGTGAAAAAAGAAGGCGGGCCGAGGAATTACAAGAACAGCAAGAAATCAGGCTTGCTGCTGATAGAGAAAGTAAGAAAAGAAAGCGTGCCGAGGAATCAAAAGACCAGCAGGAAATCAGGCTTGCTGCTGATAGAGAAAGTAAGAAAAGAAAGCGTGCCGAGGAATCAGAGCAATCTGAAAGTTATCGCCTGGCATTCAGGTACAACCCAGTCGATGATTATAGCTTGAGTAGCTGTGTTCAAATCGGGACAATGTCCAAAATTTGTCCCTATTGCAAGGCCTTGAAATTCAATGGTGAAACAATGGGAATGTGTTGCGCCTCAGGAAAAGTTAAACTTCCTCTATTGGCTGCACCACCAGAGCCATTGAAGACTTTCCTTACTGGAACTACGTCAGAATCTAAGCGTTTTTTGTCAAAAATCAGACAATACAACTCATGTTTCCAAATGACGTCGTTTGGAGCCCAAATCGAAAATCCAGATCAATTTATGTCTACTTTTAAAGTAAAAGGGCAAATTTATCATAAAGCAGGGTCCCTTCTACCATTATTAGGCGAGAATCATAAATTTTTACAATTGTACTTCATCAGTGATAGAAATTCTGAATTGAATGCACGTTGCGAAATTTCTCCCAACGTTGAAAGGACAATCGTTTCCCAATTGCAACATCTTTTCCACGAAAATAATAATTTAGTGCGTCTGTTCAAAACAGCCATCGATTTGATGCCTACTGATACTCATAAAATTGTTATTTCCGCTGACAAAACGCCTCCTGGCCAACATGTGCGTAGATACAATGCTCCGACTATCAACGAAGTGGCAATCGTTATGGTCGGTGATCAGTTTTTACCTCGAGATATTATTCTACATAAGCGAAACGCCCAGTTGTTAAGAATTGCTGAAACTCATCGATGCTACGATGCCCTACAATATTCTATCATTTTTTGGGATGGAGCCGACGGCTATCACTTTAATATTAAATTGATGAATCCAGCCACTAACAAAGAAATGAATAAGAAATGCAGTGCAATGCATTATTATTCCTATAGACTAATGATTCGGCAGGATGAAGAAAATTATATTTTAAAATGCCGTGAATTGTTTCACCAATTTGTCGTGGATATGTATGCAAAAATTGAATCAGAACGTTTGCTATATATCCGCCTGAATCAGACCAAGCTCCGCTCTGAACAATACATTCATTTGCGAGATGCAGTTATAAATGACGGTAATACCACAAACGTTGGAAGATTAACAATTTTACCTTCGTCATATGCTGGCAGTCCACGTCATATGCATGAATATGCTCAAGATGCTATTGCGTATGTTCGTCTCTATGGTCGTCCAGATTTATTTATTACATTTACATGTAATCAATCTTGGGACGAGATACTGCAGCTTTTACTTCAAGGACAATCGGCGGTTCATAGGCATGACATTACGGCACGTGTCTTCCGGCAAAAGTTGAAATCACTGATAAACTACCTTGTAAAACATGAAGTGTTTGGGTCAGTGCGATGCTGGATGTACTCAGTGGAATGGCAAAAACGAGGTTTGCCACACGCACATATACTAATCTGGCTACATAAAAAAATTACTTCAAACGAAATTGATGATGTGATTTCCGCTGAAATACCTGATAAAAATGTCGATAAGGGGTTACATGATATTATTGTAAAAAATATGATACATGGACCTTGCGGTGCACTGAACGAAAATTCACCATGCATGGCCAAAGGAAGGTGCACAAAGCAATATCCTCGACTTTTAGTACCCACAACAATTACTGGCAATGATGGTTACCCACAATATAGAAGAAGATCTACTGAAGATGGCGGTAAAACAGCAATAATAAAGAAGCGTAACGGTACCACCATCGAAGTAGATAACCAGTGGGTTGTTCCATATTCCCCTTTATTATCCAAAACATTTAATGCACATATAAACGTTGAATACTGTAACTCCGTAAAGGCAATAAAATATATATGTAAATACGTCAACAAAGGCAGTGACATGGCAGTTTTTGGCTTGCAGTCCGAAATCAAAGATTTCGATGAAATCGTAGAACATCAGGCTGGAAGATACATAAGCAGTAATGAACCTGTTTGGCGAATTCTTTCATTTCCGATACATGAACGTAGTCCAGCTGTTGTTCACTTAGCGGTACATTTACAGAATGGTCAACGTGTTTATTTCACGGAAACCAACGTCCAACAAAGAGTCCTGAATCCATCGGATACAACATTAACAGCTTTTTTTTCGCTTTGCAAAAATGATTCTTTTGCGAAAAAACTGCTATATACTGAAGTGCCTTCGTATTACACGTGGAATACTAAAAATAAAGTATTTGAACGTCGAAAACAGGGTAAGTCAGTCGACGGCCAACCTACCATCTTCAAAGATACCACGATAGGAAGACTCTACACCGTTCACCCCAATCAACATGAATGCTTCTTTCTACGCCTGCTTTTGGTGAATGTACCCGGTCCGACATCCTTTGAGTATTTGAGGACTGTAAATGGTACTATACATGACACTTACCGTAGTGCATGCCAAGCTCTGAATTTATTGGAGAATGACCAACACTGGGATAACTGCATCAATGACGCGTGCGAAACGTCAACCCCAAGTCAAATTCGTGCATTGTTTGGCATCATTTTAACAACTTGCTCTCCATCAGCTCCTACAGAGTTATGGGAAAAATATAAGTCAAAAATGTCCGAAGATATACTTCATCGAAAACAGTTAGAGACGTCAGACATGACTTTTGATTTTACACCAGAAATTTATAACTACACTTTAGTTGTTATAGAAGATATTTGCATAAGTATGGCAAACAAACCTCTTCAGGGTTTGGGAATGCCTTCACCTAACCGTATCGCTGCTGTTTCGACATGTGTAGAATTGGATCGTGAACAAAGTTACAGTACGAGTGATCTATTGTCGTATGTACAAAATAACATTTCCAAGTTAACGTCGGAACAAAAAGACATTTATGATACGATAATGCATTGTGTCGATAACAACGTTGGAGAAATTTTCTTTTTGGATGCGCCAGGAGGTACTGGTAAAACGTTTGTGATAAAACTGATTCTGGCATCAATTCGATCTAAAAATGATATAGCGTTGGCAATTGCGTCGTCCGGAATAGCCGCAACATTGCTGCCTGGTGGAAGAACTGCTCATTCCGCTTTGAAATTGCCTCTGAACTTGCATTCTACAGAAACTCCCACGTGCAATATTTCCAAATCATCTGGGATGGGTAAAGTATTGCAGCAATGCAAACTTATTATTTGGGATGAGTGCACAATGGCACACAAAAAATCGCTCGAGGCTCTGGATCAATGCTTGAAAGATTTAAGAGGGAATTCGAAACCCTTTGGCAGCACATTAATATTGCTTGCAGGAGATTTCAGGCAAACATTACCTATAATACCTAGATCAACTCCTGCAGACGAAATGAATGCTTGCCTGAAAAATTCTAATTTATGGGCACACGTAAAAACATTAAAATTAACTACAAATATGCGTGTCCGATTGCAAAACGATGACTCTGGTCAAACATTTTCAGATCAATTGCTAGCAATGGGAAACGGAAAGCTCCCAGTAGACTCAATTTCAGGACGTATACAACTACCTGCTGATTTCTGTAATTTAGTGACGTCCAAAAATGAATTGATTGAAAATATATTTCCGAATATTCTAAAAAATTATAAAAATAATAAATGGCTAAGTGAAAGAGCGATTCTCGCACCCAAGAATATAGACGTCCACGAAATCAACAATATTGTTTTGACCAAGATTCAAGACCAGGCAGTCCTTTACAAGTCAGTCGACACAGTTTTGGAACCAAATGAAGCGGTTAATTATCCATCTGAATTTTTAAATTCCATAGATCTTTCAGGGTTTCCACCACACGTGCTACAACTAAAAATAGGCGTACCAATAATATTGTTACGTAACATAAACCCACCAAAGCTTTGCAATGGCACTCGACTTGCCGTAAAAAAAACAATGGAAAACCTAATAGAGGCCACAATCCTGACAGGGCCTTTTGAGGGTGAGGCTGTTCTTATTCCTCGCATTCCCATGATTCCAACAGATCTGCCTTTTCAATTTAAAAGATTGCAATTCCCAATTCGATTAGCATTTGCAATCACCATTAACAAAGCTCAAGGTCAATCATTAGAAAAATGTGGTATTGATCTTAATACTGATTGTTTTTCCCATGGACAATTGTACGTTGCATGTTCGAGGGTCGGTAAACCTGACAATCTATTTATATGCAGCGAGAATTGGACAGCGAAGAATGTTGTATATTCTCAAGTTTTACGAAGTTAGTTGTATTTCGGAACAGACTGTTGTATATTCACAAGTTTTACGTAGTTAATTTGTATTGTATCTATCTATCTATCTATCTATATAAAAACGAGTTGTGTGTATGCATGTTTGTTTGTTTGTAAAAAGAACGTTTGCATATGACGTCATTATTAGTACATACGGCTTTGTATATGGACAGACAATGGGAAAGCCAAGAATGTTGTATATTCGCAATTTTTACGTAGTTTGAAACACATATATAAATCTATCTATATTCACAGGTGGGACACAGGGACACAACTACAATGGCGCGTAACTAATATGGCGCGTAACTAATATGGCGCGTAACGACTTACGCGCGCGGGGGGGCTTGGGGGGGGCGCGAAGCGCCCCCACCAACTAGGTGTTGGGGTGGCGCGAAGCGCCACCCCAACAGCTAGTATATATATATATATATATATATATATATATATATATATATATATATATATATATATATATATATATATATATATATATATTCGATTGGTGCGCTGGATTCAGGATTCTTTGTCTGAGAGGAAGTGGGTTCGAATCCCAGTGTACCCAATTGTTCAGTTTGGGACGGGGGACAGTGGCGTAACTCTGTAAACTTAGTCAGAGTCGACCCAGCTCTAAATGGGTACCTGGAGAAATCTGGGGAAGGTAAACAGGAAGGGTGTGCGAAAGAACAGGATGTTTGGCCCCCAGCCCCCAATTGCACTTCCTGGCTGAAGGGCCAAGAAACGGAGATCAGCACCGCCGGTAGGGACTGTAAAGTCTAAATCCGTATCCTTTACCTTTTTACCTTTTATATATATAAACTTAGAATTAATATAAATATATATATAAAAACGTAGAAAATAATAAGTAGTTAGAATTAACACAAAAACTAGTGGGTCGTTTGTTGTGATCTTTTAAATATGTATCATGAAGAGCATGATGAGCAATTTGGACATATTATTAATTATGTTTAGTATTCACCATTAAACCAAACTATCTACATGAAATTTACTATATATTTCTGTACAACTGGGCTTATAAACTTGAATCTTTTAGAGTACGTTCCTTCGGTCATGGTTATTCTAGATATATTCACCTAGAGGAGGGCTTCAGGAAGAAGTTTCTCAACTATTCTCGCTTTTTTTGTCTCTGATTGAACAGAAAGTTTTAATGGAAGATAGCATCAGTCACGGAAACCAATATACAAAAAAAGACGAAAAAGTTCTAGATAGATGGGGGTGAAGTCCTAAAATAAAATATAAAATCCGAAAAATATAAATATATATATATATATATATATATATATATATATATATATATATATATATATATATATATATATATATATATATATATATATAGTTGTATGTATGTTTTTATATGACGTAATTACAAGTTGACGTCATTATAAGTATATAAGGTTTTGTATATGACGTCATTATAAGTATATAAGGGTTGCGATTAAAAGATAATATTTAGTATAAATCCTACAATGACAGAAGAAACAGTCGAGGAATCAAATCGTCAGAGAAATTTTAGCATAAATCCTACAATGGCAGAAGAAACAGCCGAGGAAGCTGCTCAAAAAATTAATGCCAAAAGGCTTGCGGTTAAAAGTAACAAAAGAAAGCGTGCCGAAGAATCACAAGAACAACGTGAAAACAGGCTTGCGTCTCAAAGAGAAATTACCAAAAATTCGTGCCGAGGAATCACAAGAACAACGTGAAAACAAGGCTCGCGGCTCAAAGTGATAATGCCAAAAGAAAACGTGCTGACGAATCACAAGAACAACGTGAAAACAGGCTTGAGGCTCAAAGAGATAGTGCCAAAAGAAATCGTGCCGAGGAAGGTGAAAATTATCACCTGGCATTCAGGGATAGCCCAGTCGATGATTATAGCTTGAGTAGATGTGTTCAAGTCGGGACTGTGTCTAAAATTTGTCCCTAATGCAAGACTTTGAAAATTAATGGTGAAACAATGGGAATGTGTTGCACCTAAGGAAAAGTTAAACTTCCTCATTTGGTTGCACCACCAGAGCCATTGAAGACTTTACTTACTGGAACTACGTCAAAATCTAAGCGTTTTTTATCACAGATCAGAAAATATAACTCATGTTTCCAAATGACGTCGTTTGGTGCCCAAATCGAAAATCCAGATCAATTTATGCCTACTTTCAAAGTAAAAGGGCAAATATATCATAGAGCAGGGTCCCTACTACCATTCCAGGCGAGAATCATAGATTTTACAGTTGTACTTCATCAGTGATAGAAATTCTGAATTGAATGCACGTTGCGAAATTCCTCCCGACGTTGAAAGGACAATCGTTTCCCAATTGCAACATCTTTTCCACGAAAATAATAATTTAGTGCGTCTGTGCAAAACAGCCATCGATTTGATACCTACTCATATGCATAAAATTGTTATTTCCGCTGACAAAACGCCTCCTGGCCAACATGTGCGTAAATACAATGCTCCAACTATCGACGAAGTGGCAATCGTTATGGTTGGTGAGCAGTTTTTACCTCGAGATATTATTCTTCATAAGCGAAACGCTCAGTTGGTAAAGATTGCTGAAACTCATCGATAATACGATGCCCTACAATATTCTATCATTGTTTGGGATGGAGCCGACGGTTATAACTTTAATAATAAATTGATAGATCCATCCACTAACAAACAAACGGAGAAGAAATGCGGCGCAAGGAATTATTATTCCTATAGACTAATGATTTGTCAAAATGAAGAAAATTATATTTTAAAATGGCGTCAATTGTTTCATCAATACATCGTTGATATGTATGCAAATATTGAACCAGAATGTTTACTATTTATCCGTCTGAATCAGACCAAGCTCCGCTCTGAACAATACATTCATTTGCGAGATGCAGTTTTAAATGACGGTAATACCACTAACGTTGGAAGAATAACGATTTTACCTTCGTCATATGCTGGCAGTCCCCGTCATATGCATAAATATGCTCAAGATGCTATTGCGTATGTTCGTCTCTATAGTCAGCTAGATTTATTTATTACATTTACATGTAATCAATCTTGGGATGAGATACGGTAGCTTCTACTTCATGGGCAATCGGTGGATCATACACATTACATTACGGCCCGTGTCTTCCGGCAGAAGTTGAAATCACTGATAAACTACATAGTAAAACTTAAAATGTTTGGGTCAGTGCGATGCTGGATGTACTCAGTGGAATGGCAAAAACGAGGATAGCCACGCGCTCATATTTTAATTTGGCGACATGATAAAATTACTTCTAATTATTTTGACGATGTGATCTCTGCTGAAATACCTGATGAAAATGTCGATAAGGGCTTATATGATATCGTGGTAAAAAATATGATTCATGGACCTTGCGGTGCGCTGAATGAAAAATCACCATGTATGGCTAAAGGAAGGTGCAAAAAGCAATATCCTCGACTTTTAGTACCCAACACAATTTCCGGCAATGATGATTACCTACTATATAGAAGAAGATCTACTGAAGTTGGAGGTAAAACAGCAATAACGAAGAAGCATAAAGGTACCACCATCGAAGTAGATACCCAGTGTGTTGTTCCATATTCATCTTTGTTATCAAAAACATTTAATGTACACATAAATGTTGAATACTGTAACTCCGTAAAGGCAATCAAATACATTTGTAGATACGTCAACAAAGGCAGCGACATGGTAGTTTTTGGCTTGCGGTCCGAAATCAGTGATATCGATGAAATCGTTCAATATCAGGCTGGAAGATTCTTTCATTTCCGATACATGAACGAAGTCCAGCTGTTGTTCACTTTGCGATACATTTGCAGAATGGACAACGGTTGGAATCCAACCCACCAAAGGCTGGTATTTATATAAAAATAAGTTGTTTGTGTGTGTTTGTCGAGTGACGTCATGTTTGTGTATTGACTGACGTCATGTTTTCGACTGACGAAATTACAGACCGGGACATCGGGACACAAATGAGGACCGAGACATAGGGAATATAAATGACGACAGGGACACTCAAAGAGCAAGCAACCGGGACACAAGGAATGTTCGATCGGCAATCACCATCAACAAAGCACCGGGACACAAATGACGACCGGGAAACAGGGAATATAAATGACGACCAGGACACTCAAAGAGAAATTACAGCCCAGGACACCGGAACACAAATGACGACCTGGACAAAAATGACAACCGGGACAAAAATGACGACCGGGACACAGGGAATATAAATGACGACCACGACATTCAAAGAGAAATTACAGACTGGGACACCGGGACACAAATGACGACCGGGACACCGGGAAACGACAACAACGGGGACGCCGGGGGATAGGGGGATATATAAATGACGAAGGGACACAGTGAATGTTCGATTAACAATCACCATCAACAACGCTCAAGGGCAATAATTAGAATAATGAGGTTGAGATCTGAATACAGATTGTTTTTCCCATGGACAATTATATGTTGCATGCTCAAGAGTCGGTAAACCTACAATCTATTTATATGTACAGACAATGGGACAGCCAAGAATGATGTATATTCGCAAGTTTTACGTAGTTAAATATATACTTAAATATATATATATATATATATATATATATATATATATATATATATATATATATATATATATATATATATTCACAGGTGGGACACAGGGACACAACTACAATGGCGCGTAACTAATATGGGGCGTAACGACTTA
This sequence comes from Artemia franciscana, assembly GCF_032884065.1. Taxonomy (NCBI): domain Eukaryota; kingdom Metazoa; phylum Arthropoda; class Branchiopoda; order Anostraca; family Artemiidae; genus Artemia; species Artemia franciscana. The sequence continues at coordinate 4,843,102 of NC_088868.1, forward strand.
CGCGTGCGGGGGAGGGGGGCCCGAAGCGCCACCCCAACAGCTAGTTTATATATATAAATAAGTCATCTGTGTGTCATGTCATCATCTCATGTCGTCATGAAGTTAGTTGTCATCATCTACAACTAACCTCTACTGGCTTCACCACCAGAGCCATTGAAGACTTTGCTTACTGGAACTACGTCAGAATCTAAGCGTTTTTTATCACAGATCAGAAAAAATAACTCATGTTTCCAAATGACGTCGTTTGGTGCCCAAATCAAAAATCCAGATCAATTTATGCCTACTTTCAAAGTAAAAGGGCAAATTTATCATAGAGCAGGGTCCCTACTACCATTCTCAGGCGAGAATCATAGATTTTTACAATTGTACTTCATCAGTGATAGAAATTCTGAATTGAATGCACGTTGCGAAATTTCTCCGGACGTTGAAAGGACAATCGTTTCCCAATTGCAACATCTTTTCCACGAAAATAATAATTTAGTGCGTCTGTCCAAAACAGCCATCGATTTGATGCCTACTGATACGCATAAAATTGTTATTTCCGCTGACAAAACGCCTCCTGGCCAACATGTGCGTAGATACAATGCTCCAACTATCGACGAAGTGGCAATCATTATGGTCGGTGATCAGTTTTTACCTCGAGATATTATTCTTCATAAGCAAAACGCTCAGTTGGTAAGAATTGCTGAAACTCGTCAATGCTACGATGCCCTACAATATCCTATATATTTTTTGGATGGAGCCGACGGCTATCACTTTAATATTAAATTGATAAATCCAGCCACTAACAAAGAAATGAATAAGAAATGCAGTGCAATGCATTATTATTCCTATAGACTAATGATTCGGCAGGATGAAGACAATTATATTTTAGTATACCGTCAATTGTTTCACCAATACGTCGTTGATATGCATGCAAAAATTGAATCAGAACGTTTGCTATTTATCCGTCTGAATCAGACCAAGCTCCGCTCTTAACAATACATTCATTTGCGAGATGCTGTTATAAATGCTGTTATAATACAACAAACGTTGGAAGATTAACGATTTTACATTCGTAATATGCTGGCAGTCCCCGTCATATGCATGAATGTGCTCAAAATGCTATTGCGTTTGTTCGTCTCTTCGGTCGTCCAGATTTATTTATTACATTTAAATGTAATCAATCTTGGGACGAGATACAGCAGCTTTTACTTCAAGGACAAACGGCGGTTCATAGACATGATATTACGGCCCGTGTCTTCCGGCAAAAGTTGAAATCACTGATAAACTACATACTAAGACTTCAAGTGTTTAGGTCAGTGCGATGCTGGATGTACTCAGTGGAATGACAAAAACGATGATTGCCACACGCACATTTACTAATCTGGCTACATTATAAAATTATTTCTAACGAAATTGATGATGTGATTGCCGCTGAAATACCTGATGAAAATGTTGATAAGGGGTTATATGATATTATTGTAAAAAATATGATACATGGACCTTGCGGTGCACTGAACGAAAATTTACCATGCATGGCCAAAGGAAGGTGCACAAAGCAATATCTTCGACTTTTAGTACCCAGCACAATTACTGGCAATGATGGTTACGCACAATATAGAAGAAGATCTACTGTAGATGGTGGTAAAACAGCAATAATAAAGAAGCGTAACGGTACCACCATCGAAGTAGATAACCAGTGGGTTGTTCCATATTCCCCATTATTATCAAATACATTTAATGTACACATAAACGTTGAATACTGTAACTCCGTAAAGGCAATCAAATGTCTTCCGGCAAAAGTTGAAATCACTGATAAACTACATACTAAAACTTGAAGTGTTTGGGTCAGTGCGATGCTGGATGTACTCAGTGGAATGACAAAAACGATGATTGCCACACGCAAATTTACTAATCTGGCTACATTATAAAATTATTTCTAACGAAATTGATGATGTGAATTCCACTGAAATACCTGATGAAAATGTCGATAAGGAGTTGTATGATATTATTGTAAAAAATATGATACATGGACCTTGCGGTGCACTGAACGAAAATTTACCATGCATGGCCAAAGGAAGGTGCACTAAGCAATATCTTCGACTTTTAGTACCCAACACAATTACTGGCAATGATGGTTACGCAAAATATAGAAGAAGATCTACTGTAGATGGTGGTAAAACAGCAATAATAAAGAAGCGTAACAGTACCACCATCGAAGTAGATAACTAGTGGGTTGTTCCATATTCCCCATTATTATCAAATACATTTAATGTACACATAAACGTTGAATACTGTAACTCCGTAAAGGCAATCAAATACATATGTAAATACGTCAACAAAGGCAGTGACATGGCAGGTTTTGGCTTGCAGTCCCAAATCAAAGATATCGACGAAATCATACAATATCAGGCTGGAAGATACATAAGCAGTAATGAAGCTGTTTGGCAAATTCTTTCATTTCCGATACATGAACGTAGTCCATGTGTTGTTCAGTTAGCGGTACATTTACAGAATAGTCAACTTGTTTATTTTTCGGAATCCAACGTGCAACAAAGAGCCCTGAATCCACCGGATACAAAGTTAACTGCCTTCTTTTCGCTATGCAAAAATGATTCTTTTGCAAAAAAACTGCTGTATACTGAAGTGCCTTCGTATTATACGGGGAATACTAAAAATAAAGTATTTGAACGTTTTCCAACCTACCGTTTTCAAAGATACCACGATAGGAAGACTTTACACCGTTCACCCCAATCAACAAGAATGCTTCTTTCTACGCCTGCTTTTGGTGAATGTACCCGGTCCGACGTCCTTTGAGTATTTGAGAACTGTAAACGGTACTATACAGAAATAACGGATATATATATATATATATATATATATATATATATAAAACTATCTTTATAAATGAGCAATAATTGTGTATGTGTTTGTTTATTTTGTCTCGAAGAAGGGTCCATATTTTTTTTTGGAAAATTGGTATCCCGGGATATTCTGGCTTAAAAAATAGTCTAAGAGCCTTAGTTTAATAATAAAAATTGTGTGAGTGACGAAATTTTAAATACATCGGTAGTGCAATGACGGTGTCACACTTGTCACATTTTATCTCTAAAAGTTGAAGATCCTTATGCACGGAAAATTCATATTAAGAGCTTAAAGTACAGAACTGGTAATTGCAAAAATAATTTTATATCTTTTGACAAGGGATAACAAAAATTCAAAAATCTTAAAAAAGAAAACCAGACAGTTTGAAGCTTAGTTGACGCAGAGTGCCATATCACACTATTTTCATTTCATATAAAAAAACACGTCTACAATTGTTGTTTTTCTAGAAGAAAAAAATCCCTCGCAGTATACGTCAGTTCAGAATCGCCATGGGTGTTATGTAAACTGCAAAAATATTTTTGGTGCCTAAGGAGTGATTTTAATGTTTTACTTCAAACATGAAAAACACCTGAAATTTTAATTAGTTATTAATTAGTTTTTTTGTTAGATCGCTACGTGGAACGCACCCAATGAACGGAAAAAGTTGTACCTTGTCAGTAGCAAGGCCTAAAACCGAAAATTGGCAATTATTATAAACTAGCTGTTGGGGTGGCGCTTCGCGCCACCCCAACACCTAGTTGGTGGGGGCGTTTCACGCCCCCCAAGCCCCCCCGTGCGCGTAAGTCGTTACGTGCCATATTAGTTACGCGCAATTGTAGTTATGTCCCTGTGTACCACCTATGAACATAGATAGATTTACATATGTGTTTTGAACTACGTAAAACTTGCGAATATACAACATTCTTGGCTTTCCCATTGTCTGTGCATATACAAAGCCTTATGTACTTATAATGACATCATATGCAAACGCTCTTTTTAAAAACAAACAAACATGCATGCACACAACTCGTTTTTATATAGATAGATAGATACATAGATACTATACAAATTAACTGCGTAAAACTTGCGAATATACAACATTCTTTGCTGTCCAATTGTCGCTTCATATAAATAAATTGTCAGGTTTACCGACCCTCCAACATGCAACGTACGATTGTCCATGGGAAAAACAATCAGTATTAAGATCTATACCACATTTTTCTAATGATTGACCTTGAGCTTTGTTGATTTTGATTGCAAATGCTAATCGAATTAGGAATTGAAATCTTTTAAATTGAAAAGGCAGATCCGTTTGAATAATGGGAATGCGAGGAATAAGAACAGCCTCACCCTCATAATGCCGTGTCAAGATTCTGGCCTCTGTTACGTTTTCCATAGTTTTTTTTTACGGCGAGTCACGTGCCATTTTAAAGCTTTGGTGGGTTGATATTTCTTAACAGTATTATTGGTAAGCCCACTTTTAGTTGTAGCACGTGTGGTGGAAACCCTGAAAGATCCATGGAATTTAAAAATTCAGATTGATAATTAAACGCCTCATTTGGTTCCAAAACTGTGTCGACTGACTTGTAAAGGACTGCCTGGTCTTGAATCTTGGTTAAAACAATATTGTTAATTTCGTGGACGTCTATATTTTGTTTGGTGTAAGAATCGCTCTTTCACTTAGCCATTTATTATTTTTATAACTGTTTAGAATATTCGGAAATACTTTTTCAATCAATTCATTTTTGGACGTCACTAAATTACAGAATTCAGCACGTAGTTGTATTCATCCTGAAATTGAATCTACTGAGAGCTTTCCGTTTCCAATTGCCAGCAATTGATCTGAAAATGTTTGACCAGAGTCATCGTTTTCCAATTTGACACGCATATTTGTAGTTAATTTTAATGTTTTTACGTGTGCCCATAAATTAGAATTTTTCGGGCAAGCATTCATTTTGTCTGCAGGGGTTGATTTAGGTAATATAGGTAATGTTTGCCTGAAATCTCCCGCAAGCAATATTAATGTGCTGCCAAAGGGTTTCGAATTCCCTCGCAAATCTTTCAAACATTGATCCAGAGCCTCGAGCGATTTTTTGTGTGCCATTGTGCACTCGTCCCAAATAATAAGTTTGCATTGCTGCAATACTTTACCCATCCCAGATGATTTGGAAATATTGCACGTGGGAGTTTCTGTAGAATGCAATTTCAGAGGCAATGTCAAAGCGGAATGAGCAATTCTTCCACCAGGCAGCAACGTTGCGGCTATTCCGGACGACGTAATTGCCAACGCTATATCATTTTTTGATCGAATTGATGCCAGAATCAGTTTTATCACAAACGTTTTACCAGTACCTACTGGCGCATCCAAAAAGAAAATTTCTCCAACGTTGTTATTGACACAATGCATTATCGTATCATAAATGTCTTTTTATTCCGAAGTTAACTTAGAAATGTTATTTTGTACATACGACAATAGATCACTCGTACTGTAACTTTGTTCAGGATCCAATTCTACACATGTCGAAACAGCAGCGGTACGATTAGGTGAAGGCATTCCCAAATCCTGAAGAGATTTGTTTGCCATACATACGCAACAATCTTCCATAATAACTAAAGGGTAGTTATAAATTTCTGATGTAAAATCAAAAGTCATATCTGACGTCTCTAACCGTTTTCGATGGAGTATATCTTTGGACATTTTCGATTTATATTTTCCCCATAACTCTGTAGGAGCTGAAGGAGAGCCCGTTGTTAGTATGATTTCAAACAATGCACGAAGTTGACCCGGATTTGACGTTTCGCACGCGTCATTGATGCAGTTATCCCAGTGTTGGTCATTCTCCAATAAATTCAGAGCTTGGCATGCACTACGGTAAGTGTCATGTATAGTACCGTTTACAGTTCTCAAATACTCAAAGGACGTCGGACCGGGTAGATTCACCAAAAGCAGGCGTAGAAAGAAGCATTCATGTTGATTGGGGTGAACGGTGTAAAGTCTTCCTATCGTTGTATCTTTGAAAACGGTAGGTTGGCCGTCGACTGACTTACCCTGTTTTCGACTTTCAAATACTTTATTTTTAGTATTCCACGTATAATACGAAGGCACTTCAGTATACAGCAGTTTTTTTGCAAAAGAATCATTTTTGCATAGCGAAAAGAAGGCAGTTAACTTTGTATCCGGTGGATTCAGGGCTCATTGTTCACGTTGGATTCCGAAAAATAAACAAGTTGACCATTCTGTAAATGTGCCGCTAAGTGAACAACAAATGGACTACGTTCATGTATCGGAAATGAAAGAATTCGCCAAACAGCTTCATTACTGCGTATTTATCTTCCAGCCTGATATTGTATGATTTCGTCGATATCCTTGATTTGGGACTGCAAGCCAAAAACTGCCATGTCACTGCCTTTGTTGACGTATTTACATATGTATTTGATTGCCTTTACGGAGTTACAGTATTCGACGTTTATGTGTACATTAAATGTTTTTGATAATAATGGGGAATATGGAACAACCCGCTGGTTATCTACTTCGATGGTAGTACCGTTACGCTTCTTTATTATTGCTGTTTTACCACCATCTACAATAGATCTTCTTCTATATTGTGCGTAACCATCATTGCCAGTAATTGTGTTGGGTACTAAAAGTTGAAGATATTGCTTTGTGCACCTTCCTTTGGCCATGCATGGTAAATTTTCGTTCAGTGCACCGCAAGGTCCATGTATCATATAAACCCTTATCGACATTTTTATCAGGTACTAGCTGTTGGGGTGGCGCTTCACGCCACCCCAACACCTAGTTGGTGGGGCGCTTCGCGCCCCCCAAGCCCCCCGCGCGTGTAAGTCGTTACGCGCCATATTAGTTACGCGCCATTGTAGTTGTGTCCCTGTGTCCCACCTGTGAATAGATATATATATATATATATATATATATATATATATATATATATATATGTTACATATAAATAGATTGTCAGGTTTACTGACTCTGTATTCAATCCGTATTCAGATCATTATCCGTATTCAGATCTATACCTCATTATTCTCATAATGTGTATCTGTGTCCCGGTCGTTGGTAATTTCTCTTTGAGTGTCCCGGTCGTCATTTATATTCCCTGTGTCCCGGTGTCCCGGTCGTCATTTGTGTCCCGGTGTCCCGGTCTGTAATTTCCATTCGAACAATCCCTGTGTCCCGGTCGTCATTTATATATCCTGCCTGTGCCCCCGGCGTCCCCGTTGTAGTAATGTCCCTGTGTCCAGGTCGTCATTTATATTCTGTGTGTTCCGGTCGTGATATGTGTCCGGGTGTCCCAGTCTGTAATTTCTCTTTGAGGTTCCCGGTCGTCATTTATATTCCCTGTGTCCCGGTGTCCCGGTATGTAATTTCATCAATTGACAAACATGACGTCAGTCGACAAACAACTTCATGGCGCATACAGCTCAATCCTTATAATGACGTCAGTCGACAAACCTGACGTCAGTCGACACACAAACATGACGTCAAGTCGACACAGAAACATGATGTCAGTCAATACAGAAACATGACGTTACCTGACAGACACACAGACAGACAAATTGTTTTTATATATATAGATTTCAGCGGAAATCACATCATCAATTTCGTTAGAAATCATTTTATAATGTAGCCAGATTAGTAAATGTGCGTGTGGCAATCATCGTTTTTGTCATTCCACTGAGTACATCCAAAATCGCACTGACCCAAACACTTCAACTTTTAGTATGTAGTTTATCAGTGATTTCAACTTTTGCCAGAAGAAACGGGCCGTAATGTCATGTCTATGAACCGCCGTTTGTCCTTGAAGTAAAAGCTGCTGTATCTCGTCCCAAGATTGATTACATGTAAATGTAATAAATAAATCTGGACGACCGAAGAGACGAACAAACGCAATAGCATTTTGAGCACATTCATGCATATGACGGGGACTGCCAGCATATTACGAAGGTAAAATCGTTAATCTTCCAACGTTTGTGGTATTACCGTAATTTATAACTGCATCTCGCAAATGAATGTATTGTTAAGAGCGGAGCTTGGTCTGATTCAGACGGATAAATAGCAAGCGTTCTGATTCAATTTTTGCATACATATCAACGACGTATTGGTGAAATAATTGATGGCATTTTAAAATATAATTGTCTTCATCCTGCCGAATCATTAGTCTATAGGAATAATAATGCATTGCGCTGCATTTCTTATTCATTTCTTTGTTAGTGGCTGGATTTATCAATTTAATATTAAATCGATAGCCGTCGGCTCCATCCGAAAAAATGATAGGATATTGTAGGGCATCGTAGCATCGATGAGTTTCAGCAATTCTTACCAACTGAGCGTTTCGCTTATGAAGAATAATATCTCGAGGTAAAAACTGATCACCGACCGTAACGATTGCCACTTCGTCGATAGTTGGAGCATTGTATCTACGCATATGTTGGCTAGGAGGCGTTTTGTCAGCGAAAATAACATATGCATATCAGTAGGCATCAAATCAATGGCTGTTTTCAACAGACGCACTAAATTATTATTTTCGTGGAAAAGATGTTGCAATTGGGAAACGATTGTCCTTTCAACGTCGGGAGAAATTTCGCAACGGGCATTCAATTCAGAATTTCTATCACTGATGAAGTACAATTGTAAGAATCTATGATTCTCGCCTGAGAATGGTAGTAGGGACCCTGCTCTATGATAAATTTGCCCTTTTACTTTGAAAGTAGGCATAAATTGATCTGGATTTTTGATTTGGGCACCAAACGACGTCATTTGGAAACATGAGTTATATTTTCTGATCTGTGATAAAAAACGCTTAGATTCTGACGTAGTTCCAGTAAGCAAAGTCTTCAATGGCTCTGGTGGAGAAGCCAGTAGAGGTTAGTTGTAGATGATGACAACTAACTTCATGACGACATGAGATGATGACATGACGTCACTCGACAGACACACATATAACTTATTTATATATAAAAACTAGCTGTTGGGGTGGCGCTTCGCCCCCCCCGCACATTTAAGTCGTTACGCCCCATATTAGTTACGCGCCATTTTAGTTGTGTCCCTGTGTCCCACCTGTGAATATATATATATATATATATATATATATATATATATATATATATATATATATATATATATATATATATATATATATATATATATATATATATATATATATATATATATATATATATATATATATATATATATATATATATGTATATATATATATATATATATATATATATATATATATATATATATATATATATATATAAATATATATATATATATATATATATATATTTATGTATATATTTAACTACGTAAAACTTGCGAATATACAACATTCTTGGCTGTCCCATTTTCTGTACTTATAAATAGATTGTCAGGTTTACCGACTCTTGAACATGCAACATATAATTATCCATGGGAAAAACAATCTGTATTCAGATCTATACCTCATTATTCTAATGATTGCCGTTGAGCTTTGTTGATGGTGATTGTTAATCGAACATTTCCTGTGTCCCCGTCGTCATTTATATATCCCCCTGTGCCCCCCGGCGTCCCCGTTGTTGTTGTATCCCTGTGTCCCGGTCGTCATTTGTGTTCCGGTGTCCCAGTCTGTAATTTCTCTTTGAGTGTCGTGGTCGTCATTTATATTCCCTGTGTCCCGGTCGTCATTTTTGTCCCGGTCGTCATTTTTGTCCCGGTCGTCATTTATATTCCCTTTGTCCCGGTGCTTTGTTGATGGTGATTGCTAATCGAACATTCCTTGTGTCCCGGTCGCTTTCTCTTTGAGTGTCCCGGTCGTCAAACATATAATCGTCCATGGGAAAAACAAACTGTATTCAGATCTATACCTCCTTATTCTAATGATTGCCCTTAAGCTTTGTTGATGGTGATTGCTAATCGAACATTCCCTGTGTCCCCGTCGTCATTTATATATCCCCCTGTGCCCCCCGGCGTCCCCGTTGTTGCTGTTTCCCTGTGTCCCGGTCGTCATTTGTGTCCTGGTGTCTCAGTCTGTAATTTCTCTTTGAGTGTCGCGGTCGTCATTTATATTCCATGTGTCTCGGTGTCCCGGTCGTCATTTTTGTCCCGGTAGTCATTTGTGTTCCGGTGTCCCGGTCTGTAATTTCTCTTTGAGTGTCCTGGTCGTCATTTATATTCCCTGTGTCGCGGTCGTCATTTGTGTCCCGGTGCTTTGTTTTTCGAAGATATTGCTTTGTGCACCTTCCTTTAGCCATGCATGGTGATTTTTCATTCAGTGCACCGCAAGGTCCATGAATCATATTTTTTACCACGATATCATATAAGCACTTATCGACATTTTCATCAGGCATTTCAGCGGAGACCACATCGTCAAAATCATTAGAAGTAATTTTATCATGTTGCCACATTAAAATATGAGCGTGTGGGAATCCTCGTTTTTGCCATTCCACTGAGTACATCCAGCATCGCACTGACACAAACATTTTAAGTTTTACTATGTAGTTTATCAGTGATTTCAACTTCTGCCGGAAGACACGGGCCGTAATGTAATGTGTATGATCCACCGATTGCCCATGAAGTAGAAGCTACCGTATCCCGTCCCAAGATTGATTACATGTAAATGTAATAAATAAATCTGGCCGACCAAATAGACGAACATACGCAATAGCATCTTGAGCATATTTATGAATATGACGGGGACTGTCAGCATATGACGAAGGTAAAATCGTTATTCTTCCAACGTTAGTGGAATTACAGTCATTTAAAACTGCATCTCGCAAATGAATGTATTGTTCAGAGCGGAGCTTGGTCTGATTCAGACAGATAAATGCCAAACATTCCGATTCAATCTTTGCATACATATCAACAATGTATTGATGAAACAATTGACGCCATTTTAAAATATAATTTTCTTCATTTTGACAAATCATTAGTTTATAGGAATAATAAATCATTGCGCCGCATTTCTTCTCCGTTTGTTTGTTAGTGGATGGATCTATCAATTTATTATTAAAGTTATAACCGTCGGCTCCATTCCAAAACACGATAGGATATTGTAGGGCATCGTATTATCGATTAGTTTCAGCAATCTTTACCAACTGAGCGTTTCGCTTATGAAGAATAATACCTCGAGGTTATATAGAATGTCGACAATATAGAAGAAGATCTACTGTAGATGGTGGTAAAACAGCAATAATAAAGAAGCGCAACGGTACCACCATCGAAGTAGATAACCAGTGGGTTGTTCCATATTCCCCATTATTATCAAATACATTTAATGTACACATAAACGGTGAATACTGTAACTCCGTAAAGGCAATCAAATGTCTTCCGGCAAAAGTTGAAATCACTGATAAACTACATACTAAAACTTGAAGTGTTTGGGTCAGTGCGATGCTGGATGTACTCAGTGGAATGACAAAAACGATGATTGCCACACGCAAATTTACTAATCTGGCTACATTATAAAATTATTTCTAACGAAATTGATGATGTGATTTCCGCTGAAATACCTGATGAAAATGTCGATAAGGAGTTGTATGATATTATTGTAAAAATTATGATACATGGACCTTGCGGTGCACTGAACGAAAATTTACCATGCATGGCCAAAGGAAGGTGCACTAAGCAATATCTTCGACTTTTAGTACCCAACACAATTACTGGCAATGATGGTTACGCAAAATATAGAAGAAGATCTACTGTAGATGGTGGTAAAACAGCAATAATAAAGAAGCGTAACGGTACCACCATCGAAGTAGATAACTAGTGGGTTGTTCCATATTCCCCATTATTATCAAATACATTTAATGTACACATAAACGTTGAATACTGTAACTCCGTAAAGGCAATCAAATACATATGTAAATACGTCAACAAAGGCAGTGACATGGCAGGTTTTGGCTTGCAGTCCCAAATCAAAGATATCGACGAAATCATACAATATCAGGCTGGAAGATACATAAGCAGTAATGAAGCTGTTTGTTTGGCAAATTCTTTCATTTCCGATACATGAACGTAGTCCATGTGTTGTTCAGTTAGCGGTACATTTACAGAATAGTCAACTTGTTTATTTTTCGGAATCCAACGTGCAACAAAGAGCCCTGAATCCACCGGATACTAAGTTAACTGCCTTCTTTTCGCTATGCAAAAATGATTCTTTTGCAAAAAAACTGCTGTATACTGAAGTGCCTTCGTATTATACGTGGAATACTAAAAATAAAGTATTTGAACGTTTTCCAACCTACCGTTTTCAAAGATACCACGATAGGAAGACTTTACACCGTTCACCCCAATCAACAAGAATGCTTCTTTCTACGCCTGCTTTTGGTGAATGTACCCGGTCCGACGTCCTTTGAGTATTTGAGAACTGTAAACGGTACTATACAGAAATAACGGATATATATATATATATATATATATATATATATATATATATATATATATATATATATATATATATATAAAACTATCTTTATAAATGAGCAATAATTGTGTATGTGTTTGTTTATTTTGTCTCGAAGAAGGGTCCATATTTTTTTTTGGAAAATTGGTATCCCGGGATATTCTGGCTTAAAAAATAGTCTAAGAGCCTTAGTTTAATATTAAAAATTGTGTGAGTGACGATATTTTGAATACATCGGTAGTGCAATGACGGTGTCACACTTGTCACATTTTATCTCTAAAAGTTGAAGATCCTTATGCACGGAAAATTCATATTAAGAGCTTAAAGTACAGAACTGGTAATTGCAAAAATAATTTTATATCTTTTGACAAGGGATAACAAAAATTCAAAAATCTTAAAAAAGAAAACCAGACAGTTTGAAGCTTAGTTGACGCAGAGTGCCATATCACACTATTTTCATTTCATATAAAAAAACACGTCTACAAATGTTGTTTTTCTAGAAGAAAAAAAATCCCTTGCAGTATACGTCAGTTCAGAATCGCCATGGGTGTTATGTAAACTGCAAAAATATTTTTGGTGCCTAAGGAGTGATTTTAATGTTTTACTTCAAACATGAAAAACACCTGAAATTTTAATTAGTTATTAATTAGTTTTTTTGTTAGATCGCTACGTGGAACGCACCCAATGAACGTAAAAAGTTGTACCTTGTCAGTAGGAAGGCCTAAAATCAAAAATTGGCAATTATTATAAACTAGCTGTTGGGTATAACCTAGTTGGTGGGGGTGTTTCACGCCCCCAAGCCCCCCCGTGCGCGTAAGTCGTTACGCGCCATATTAGTTACGCGCAATTGTAGTTATGTCCCTGTACCACCTATGAATATAGATAGATTTATATATGTGTTTTGAACTACGTAAAACTTGCGAATATACAACATTCTTGGCTTTCCCATTGTCTGTGCATATACAAAGCCTTATGTACTTATAATGACATCATATGCAAACGCTCTTTTTAAAATCAAACAAACATGCATGCACACAACTCGTTTTTATATAGATAGATAGATACATAGATACTATACAAATTAACTGCGTAAAACTTGCGAATATACAACATTCTTTGCTGTCCAATTGTCGCTGCATATAAATAAAATGTCAGGTTTACCGACCCTCGAATATGCAACGTACGATTGTCCATGGGAAAAACAATCAGTATTAAGATCTATACCACATTTTTCTAATGATTGACCTTGAGCTTTGTTGATTTTGATTGCAAATGCTAATCGAATTAGGAATTGAAATCTTTTAAATTGAAAAGGCAGATCCGTTTGAATAATGGGAATGCGAGGAATAAGAACAGCCTCACCCTCATAATGCCGTGTCAAGATTCTGGCCTCTGTTACGTTTTCCATAGTTTTTTTTTACGGCGAGTCACGTGCCATTTTAAAGCTTTGGTGGGTTGATATTTCTTAACAGTATTATTGGTAAGCCCATTTTTAGTTGTAGCACGTGTGGTGGAAACCCTGAAAGATCCATGGAATTTAAAAATTCAGATTGATAATTAACCGCCTCATTTGGTTCCAAAACTGTGTCGACTGACTTGTAAAGGACTGCCTGGTCTTGAATCTTGGTTAAAACAATATTGTTAATTTCGTGGACGTCTATATTTTGTTTGGTGTAAGAATCGCTCTTTCACTTAGCCATTTATTATTTTTATAACTGTTTAGAATATTCGGAAATACTTTTTCAATCAATTCATTTTTGGACGTCACTAAATTACAGAATTCAGCAGGTAGTTGTATTCATCCTTAAATTGAATCTACTGAGAGCTTTCCGTTTCCAATTGCCAGCAATTGATCTGAAAATGTTTGACCAGAGTCACCGTTTTCCAATTTGACACGCATATTTGTAGTTAATTTTAATGTTTTTACGTGTGCCCATAAATTAGAATTTTTCGGGCAAGCATTCATTTTGTCTGCAGGGGTTGATTTAGGTATTATAGGTAATGTTTGCCTGAAATCTCCCGCAAGCAATATTAATGTGCTGCCAAAGGGTTTCGAATTCCCTCGCAAATCTTTCAAACATTGATCCAGAGCCTCGAGCGATTTTTTGTGTGCCATTGTGCACTCGTCCCAAATAATAAGTTTGCATTGCTGCAATACTTTACCCATCCCAGATGATTTGGAAATATTGCACGTGGGAGTTTCTGTAGAATGCAAATTCAGAGGCAATGTCAAAGCGGAATGAGCAATTCTTCCACCAGGCAGCAACGTTGCGGCTATTCCGGACGACGTAATTGCCAACACTATATCATTTTTTGATCGAATTGATGCCAGAATCAGTTTTATCACAAACGTTTTACCAGTACCTACTGGCGCGTCCAAAAAGAAAATTTCTCCAACGTTGTTATTGACACGATGCATTATCGTATCATAAATGTCTTTTTATTCCGAAGTTAACTTAGAAATGTTATTTTGTACATACGACAATAGATCACTCGTACTGTAACTTTGTTCACGATCCAATTCTACACATGTCGAAACAGCAGCGGTACGATTAGGTGAAGGCATTCCCAAATCCTGAAGAGATTTGTTTGCCATACATACGCACCAATCTTCCATAATAACTAAAGGGTAGTTATAAATTTCTGATGTAAAATCAAAAGTCATATCTGACGTCTCTAACCGTTTTCGATGGAGTATATCTTTGGACATTTTCGATTTATATTTTCCCCATAACTCTGTAGGAGCTGAAGGAGAGCACGTTGTTCGTATGATTTCAAACAATGCACGAATTTGACTTGGAGTTGACGTTTCGCACGCGTCATTGATGCAGTTATCCCAGTGTTGGTCATTCTCCAATAAATTCAGAGCTTGGCATGCACTACGGTAAGTGTCATGTATAGTACCGTTTACAGTTCTCAAATACTCAAAGGACGTCGGACCGGGTACATTCACCAAAAGCAGGCGTAGAAAGAAGCATTCATGTTGATTGGGGTGAACGGTGTAAAGTCTTCCTATCGTTGTATCTTTGAAAACGGTAGGTTGGCCGTCGACTGACTTACCCTGTTTTCGACTTTCAAATACTTTATTTTTAGTATTCCACGTATAATACGAAGGCACTTCAGTATACAGCAGTTTTTTTGCAAAAGAATCATTTTAGCATAGCGAAAAGAAGGCAGTTAACTTTGTATCCGGTGGATTCAGGGCTCTTTGTTGCAAGTTGGATTCAGAAAAATAAACAAGTTGACCATTTTGTAAATGTGCCGCTAAGTGAACAACAAATGGACTACGTTCATGTATCGGAAATGAAAGAATTCGCCAAACAGCTTCATTACTGCGTATGTATCTTCCAGCCTGATATTGTATGATTTCGTCGATATCCTTGATTTGGGACTGCAAGCCAAAAACTGCCATGTCACTGCCTTTGTTGACGTATTTACATATGTATTTGATTGCCTTTACGGAGTTACAGTATTCAACGTTTATGTGTACATTAAATGTTTTTGATAATAATGGGGAATATGGAACAACCCACTGGTTATCTACTTCGATGGTAGTACCGTTACGCTTCTTTATTATTGCTGTTTTACCACCATCTACAATAGATCTTCTTCTATATTGTGCGTAACCATCATTGCCAGTAATTGTGTTGGGTACTAAAAGTTGAAGATATTTCTTTGTGCACCTTCCTTTGGCCATGCATGGTAAATTTTCGTTCAGTGCACCGCAAGGTCCATGTATCATATAAACCCTTATCGACATTTTTATCAGGTACTAGCTGTTGGGGTGGCGCTTCACGCCACCCCAACACCTAGTTGGTGGGGCGCTTCGCGCCCCCCAAGCCCCCCGCGCGTGTAAGTCGTTACGCGCCATATTAGTTACGCGCCATTGTAGTTGTGTCCCTGTGTCCCACCTGTGAATAGATATATATATATATATATATATATATATATATATATATATATATATATATATATATATATATATATGTTACATATAAATAGATTGTCAGGTTTACTGACTCTGTATTCAATCCGTATTCAGATCATTATCCGTATTCAGATCTATACCTCATTATTCTCATAATGTGTATCTGTGTCCCGGTCGTTTGTAATTTCTCTTTGAGTGTCCCGGTCGTCATTTATATTCCCTGTGTCCCGGTGTCCCGGTCGTCATTTGTGTCCCGGTGTCCCGGTCTGTAATTTCTATTCGAACAATCCCTGTGTCCCGGTCGTCATTTATATATCCTGCCTGTGCCCCCGGCGTCCCCGTTGTAGTAATGTCCCTGTGTCCAGGTCGTCATTTATATTCTGTGTGTTCCGGTCGTGATATGTGTCCGGGTGTCCCAGTCTGTAATTTCTCTTTGAGGTTCCCGGTCGTCATTTATATTCCCTGTGTCCCGGTGTCCCGGTATGTAATTTCATCAATTGACAAACATGACGTCAGTCGACAAACAACTTCATGACGCATACAGCTCAATCCTTATAATGACGTCAGTCGACAAACCTGACGTCAGTCGACACACAAACATGACGTCAAGTCGACACAGAAACATGACGTCAGTTGATACAGAAACATGACGTTACCTTACAGACACACAGACAGACAAATTGTTTTTATATATATAGATTTCAGCGGAAATCACATCATCAATTTCGTTAGAAATCATTTTATAATGTAGCCAGATTAGTAAATGTGCGTGTGGCAATCATCGTTTTTGTCATTCCACTGAGTACATCCAAAATCGCACTGACCCAAACACTTCAACTTTTAGTATGTAGTTTATCAGTGATTTCAACTTTTGCCAGAAGAAACGGGCCGTAATGTCATGTCTATGAACCGCCGTTTGTCCTTGAAGTAAAAGCTGCTGTATCTCGTCCCAAGATTGATTACATGTAAATGTAATAAATAAATCTGGACGACCGAAGAGACGAACAAACGCAATAGCATTTTGAGCACATTCATGCATATGATGGGGACTGCCAGCATATTACGAAGGTAAAATCGTTAATCTTCCAACGTTTGTGGTATTACCGTAATTTATAACTGCATCTCGCAAATGAATATATTGTTAAGAGCGGAGCTTGGTCTGATTCAGACGGATAAATAGCAAGCGTTCCGATTCAATTTTTGCATACATATCAACGACGTATTGGTGAAATAATTGATGGCATTTTAAAATATAATTGTCTTCATCCTGCCGAGTCATTAGTCTATAGGAATAATAATGCATTGCGCTGCATTTCTTATTCATTTCTTTGTTAGTGGCTGGATTTATCAATTTAATATTAAAGCGATAGCCGTCGGCTCCATCCGAAAAAATGATAGGATATTGTAGGGCATCGTAGCATCGATGAGTTTCAGCAATTCTTACCAAATGAGCGTTTCGCTTATGAAGAATAATATCTCGAGGTAAAAACTGATCACCGACCGTAACGATTGCAACTTCGTCGATAGTTGGAGCATTGTATCTACGCATATGTTGGCTAGGAGGCGTTTTGTCAGCGAAAATAATATATGCATATCAGTAGGCATCAAATCAATGGCTGTTTTCAACAGACGCACTAAATTATTATTTTCGTGGAAAAGATGTTGCAATTGGGAAACGATTGTCCTTTCAACGTCGGGAGAAATTTCGCAACGTGCATTCAATTCAGAATTTCTATCACTGATGAAGTACAATTGTAAGAATCTATGATTCTCGCCTGAGAATGGTAGTAGGGACCCTGCTCTATGATAAATTTGCCCTATTACTTTGAAAGTAGGCATAAATTGATCTGGATTTTTGATTTGGGCACCAAACGACGTCATTTGGAAACATGAGTTATATTTTCTGATCTGTGATAAAAAAACGCTTAGATTCTGACGTAGTTCCAGTAAGCAAAGTCTTCAATGGCTCTGGTGGAGAAGCCAGTAGAGGTTAGTTGTAGATGATGACAACTAACTTCATGACGACATGAGATGATGACATGACGTCACTCGACAGACACACATATAACTTATTTATATATATAAACCAGCTGTTGGGGTGGCGCTTCGGGCCCCCTCCCCCGCACATTTAAGTCGTTACGCCCCATATTAGTTACGCGCCATTTTAGTTGTGTCCCTGTGTCCCACCTGTGAATATATATATATATATATATATATATATATATATATATATATATATATATATATATATATATATATATATATATATATATATATATATATATATATATATATATATATATATATATATATATATATATATATATATATATATATATGTATATATATATATATATATATATATATATATATATATATATATATATAAATATATATATATATATATATATATATATTTATGTATATATTTAACTACGTAAAACTTGCGAATATACAACATTCTTGGCTGTCCCATTTTCTGTACTTATAAATAGATTGTCAGGTTTACCGACTCTTGAACATGCAACATATAATTATCCATGGGAAAAACAATCTGTATTCAGATCTATACCTCATTATTCTAATGATTGCCGTTGAGCTTTGTTGATGGTGATTGTTAATCGAACATTCCCTGTGTCCCCGTCGTCATTTATATATCCCCCTGTGCCCCCCGGCGTCCCCGTTGTTGTTGTATCCCTGTGTCCCGGTCGTCATTTGTGTCCCGGTGGCCCAGTCTGTAATTTCTCTTTGAGTGTCGTGGTCGTCATTTATATTCCCTGTGTCCCGGTCGTCATTTTTGTCCCGGTCGTCATTTTTGTCCCGGTCGTCATTTATATTCCCTTTGTCCCGGTGCTTTGTTGATGGTGATTGCTAATCGAACATTCCTTGTGTCCCGGTTGCTTTCTCTTTGAGTGTCCCGGTCGTCAAACATATAATTGTCCATGGGAAAAACAATCTGTATTCAGATCTATACCTCCTTATTCTAATGATTGCCCTTAAGCCTTGTTGATGGTGATTGCTAATCGAACATTCCCTGTGTCCCCGTCGTCATTTATATATCCCCCTGTGCCCCCCGGCGTCCCCGTTGTTGCTGTTTCCCTGTGTCCCGGTCGTCATTTGTGTCCTGGTGTCTCAGTCTGTAATTTATCTTTGAGTGTCGCGGTCGTCATTTATATTCCATGTGTCTCGGTGTCCCGGTCGTCATTTTTGTCCCGGTAGTCATTTGTGTTCCGGTGTCCCGGTCTGTAATTTCTCTTTGAGTGTCCTGGTCGTCATTTATATTCCCTGTGTCGCGGTCGTCATTTGTGTCCCGGTGCTTTGTTGATGGTGATTGCTAATCGAACATTCCTTGTGTCCCGGTCGCTTTCTCTTTGAGTGTCCCGGTCGTCATTTATATTCCCTATGTCTCGGTCCTCATTTGTGTCCCGATGTCCCGGTCTGTAATTTCGTCAGTCGAAAACATGACGTCAGTGAATACACAAACATGGCGTCACTCGACAGACACCCCCACACACACACAGACAACCTATTTTTATATAAATACTAGCTGTTGGTGGGTTGGATTCCAACCGTTGTCCATTCTGTAAATGTACCGCAAAGTGAACAACAGCTGGACTTTGTTCATGTATCGGAAATGAAAGAATCTTCCAGCCTGATATTGTACGATTTCATCGATATCACTGATTTCGGATCGCAAGCCAAAAACTACCATGTCGCTGCCTTTGTTGACGTATCTACAAATGTATTTGATTGCCTTTACGGAGTTACAGTATTCAACATTTATGTGTACATTAAATGTTTTTGATAACAAAGATGAATTTGGAACAACACACTGGGTATCTACTTCGATGGTGGTACCGTTATGCTTCTTCATTATTGCTGTTTTACCGCCAACTTCAGTAGATCTTCTTCTATATAGTGGGTAATCATCATTGCCGGAAATTGTGTTGGGTACTAAAAGTCGAGGATATTGCTTTGTGCACCTTCCTTTAGCCATGCATGGTGATTTTTCATTCAGTGCACCGCAAGGTCCATGAATCATATTTTTTACCACGATATCATATAAGCACTTATCGACATTTTCATCAGGTATTTCAGTGGAGACCACATCGTCAAAATCATTAGAAGTAATTTTATCATGTTGCCACATTAAAATATGAGCGTGTGGGAATCCTCGTTTTTGCCATTCCACTGAGTACATCCAGCATCGCACTGACCCAAACATTTTAAGTTTTACTATGTAGTTTATCAGTGATTTCAACTTCTGCCGGAAGACACGGGCCGTAATGTAATGTGTATGATCCACCGATTGCCCATGAAGTAGAAGCTACCGTATCCCGTCCCAAGATTGATTACATGTAAACGTAATAAATAAATCTGGCCGACCAAAGAGACGAACATACGCAATAGCATCTTGAGCATATTTATGCATATGACGGGGACTGTCAGCATATGACGAAGGTAAAATCGTTATTCTTCCAACGTTAGTGGAATTACCGTCAGTTAAAACTGCATCTCGCAAATGAATGTATTGTTCAGAGCGGAGCTTGGTCTGATTCAGACAGATAAATGCCAAACATTCCGATTCAATCTTTGCATACATATCAACAATGTATTGATGAAACAATTGACGCCATTTTAAAATATAATTTTCTTCATTTTGACAAATCATTAGTTTATAGGAATAATAAATCATTGCGCCGCATTTCTTCTCCGTTTGTTTGTTATTGGATGGATCTATCAATTTATTATTAAAGTTATAACCGTCGGCTCCATTCCAAAACACGATAGGATATTGTAGGGCATTGTATTATCGATTAGTTTCAGCAATCTTTACCAACAGAGCGTTTCGCTTATGAAGAATAATACCTCGAGGTTAAAACTGATCACCGACCATAACGATTGCCACTTCGTCGATAGTTGGAGCATTGTATCTACGCACATGTTGGCCAGGAGGCGTTTTGTCAGTGGAAATAACAATTTTATGCATATGAGTAGGTATCAAATCGATGGCTGTTTTGAACAGACGCACTAAATTATTATTTTCTTGGAAAAGATGTTGCAATTGGGAAACGATTGTCCTTTCAACGTCGGGAGAAATTTCGCAACGTGCATTCAATTCAGAATTTCTATCACTGATGAAGTACAATCGTAAAAATCTATGATTCTCGCCTGGAATGGTAGTAGGGACCCTGCTCTATGATATATTTGCCCTTTTACTTTGAAAGTAGGCATAAATTGATCTGGATTTTCAATTTGGGCACCAAACGACGTCATTTGGAAACATGAGTTATATTTTCTGATATGTGATAAAAAACGCTTAGATTCTGACGTGTTCCAGCAAGCAAAGTCTTCAATGGCTCTGGTGGTGCAACCAAATGAGGAAGTTTAACTTTTCCTTAGGTGCAACACATTCCCATTGTTTCACCATTAATTTTCAAAGTCTTGCATTAGGGACAAATTTTAGACACAGTCCCGACTGGAACACATCTACTCAAGCTATAATCATCAACTGGGCTCTACCTGAATGCCAGGCAATAATTTTCACGTTCCTCGGCACGCTTTCTTTTGGCACTATCTCTTTGAGCCTCAAGCCTGTTTTCACGTTGTTCTTGTGATTCGTCGGCACGTTTTCTTTTGGCATTATCTCTTTGAGCCGCGAGCCTTGTTTTCACGTTGTTCTTGTGATTCCTCGGCACGCTTTCTTTTGGCACTATCTCTTTGAGCCTCAAGCCTGTTTTCACGTTGTTCTTGTGATTCGTCGGCACGTTTTCTTTTCGCATTATCTCTTTGAGCCGCGAGCCTTGTTTTCACGTTGTTCTTGTGATTCCTCGGCACGAATTTTCGGTAATTTCTCTTTGAGACGCAAGCCTGTTTTCACGTTGTTCTTGTGATTCTTCGGCACGCTTTCTTTTGTTACTTTTAACCGCAAGCCTTTTGGCATAAATTTTTTGAGCAGCTTCCTCGGCTGTTTCTTCTGCCATTGTAGAATTTTTGCTAAAATTTCTCGGACGATTTGATTCCTCGACTGTTTCTTCTGTCATTGTAGGATTTATACTAAATATTATATTTTAATCGAAACCCTTATATATATATATATATATATATATATATATATATATATATATATATATATATATATATATATATATATATATATATATATATATATATATATATATAAATAAGTTGTCTGTCTGTCTGTGGATCTGTGGATCAGGTGACGTCATGTTTCTGTGTCGGCTGACGTCATGAAATTAGTTGTCATGAAGTTTACAATGACTGATGAAGATGCTCAAAGAGTCTATGCCAAAAAACTTGCTGCTGATAGTTCCTCGGCACGCTTTCTTTTCTGACTTTCTCTATCAGCAGCAAGTTTTTTGGCATAGACTCTTTGAGCATCTTCATCAGTCATTGTAAACTTAAACATTAATAGATTTCTACGTGAACATATGTCTTATATAACTTGAATGACGTCACCGTCAAAGCAAAAATGACGGCAACTAATTTCATGACTTAATTTCAGAACTTAATTTCTGTGTTGACTGACGTCATGAAATTAGTTGTCGTCATTTTTGTTATGACGATGCTTAGTATATTGTAAAACACATTAATTTGGTTAATAATATACCATTTAAAACACCAAAATGAACATGCTGGAGTAGTCACTCGGTGAGAGAAGGTGTCAGAACGGAGAATGAAGGTCCCAGGTTCAAATCGTAAAAACCAATAAAAAACTGAAAAGAAAAAAAGGAATAAAACTAAAAAAAATTTCATCTAAAAAACTAAAAAAAACTAAAAAAGGTAAAAACTAAAAGAACTAAAAAGAAAAAAAAACTAAAAAAAGGAAAAAAACTGAAAAATAAAGGAGAAAAAGAAAACTAAAAAAATATAAATAAAAATAAAAAAACTAAAAAGATAAAAACTTCAAAAAAAACTAAAAAGAAAAAAGAAAAAAAACTAAAAAACCTAAAAAAAGGTCAAAACCAATAAAAAAAAACTAAAAGGAATAAAAGGGAAAAAATTAAAAATTTATTTCATCATATACCAATTCAAAAACGAATGTATACCGGGATGACGACCGGGACACAGGGAATATAAATGACACAACTACACCGGGGACGTCGGGGGGCACAGGGGGATATAAATGACGACCGGGACACCGGGACACAAGGAATATAAATGACGCCCGGGACACTCAAAGAGAAATCAGACTGGGACACCGGGACACAAATGACGACCGGGACACAGGGAATATAAATGACGACCGGGACACAGGGACATAACTACAAAGGGGACGCCGGGGTGCACAGGGGGATATATAAATGACGATGGCGACTCAGGGAATGGTCGACTAGCAATCACCATCAACAAAGCTCAAGGGCAATCATTAGAATCATGAGGTATAGATCTGAATACGGATTGTTTTCCCATTGACCATTATATGTTGCATGTTCAAGAGTCGGTAAACCTGACAATCTATTTATATGCACAGATAATGGGACAGCAAAGAATGTTGTATATTCGCAAGTTTTACGTAGTTAAAAACATATATATATATATATATATATATATATATATATATATATATATATATATATATATATATATATATATATATATATATATATATATATATATATATATATCTATATTCACAGGTGGGACATAGGGACACAACTAAAATGGCGCGTAACTAATATGGCGCGTAACGACTTACGCGCGCGGGGGGGCTTGGGGGGGCGCGAAGCGCCCCCACCAACTAGGTGTTGGGGTGGCGCGAAGCGCCACCCCAACAGCTAGTATATATATATATATATATATATATATATATATATATATATATATATATATATTATATTTATATTATTAATTATAAATTTATATATATATATATATATATATATATATATATATATATTTATATTTTTCGGATTTTATATTTTATTTTAGGACTTCACCCCATCTATCTAGAACTTTTTGTCTTTTTTTGTATATTGGTTTCCGTGACTGATGCTATCTTCCATTAAAACTTTCTGTTCAATCAGAGACAAAAAAAGCGACAATAGTTGAGAAACTTCTTCCTGAAGCCCTCCTCCAGGTGCACATATCTAGACTAACCATGATCGATGGAACGTACTCTAAAAGATTCAAGTTTATAAGCCCAGTTGTACAGAAATATATAGTAAATTTAATGTAGATAGTTTGGTTTGATGGTGAATAGTAAACATAATTAATAATATATCCAAATTGCTCATCATGCTCTTCATGATACATATTTAATATGATCTTTTAAATATGATTTAAAATCATATCTTTTAAAATCACATCTTCATGATCTTTTAAATACGTATCATGAAGAGCATGATGAGCAATTTGGATATTAATTATGTTTACTATTCACCATCAAACCAAACTATCTACATGAAATTTACTATATATTTCGATGGTGGTACCGTTACGCTTCTTTATTATTGCTGTTTTACCACCATCTACAGTACATCTTCTTCTATTTTGTGCGTAACTATCATTGCCAGTAATTGTGTTGGGTACTAAAAGTCGAAGATATTGCTTTGTGCACCTTCCTTTGGTCATGCATGGTATATTTTCGTTCAGTGCACCACAAGGTCCATGTATCATATTTTTACAATAATATCATATAACCCCTTATCGACATTTTCATCAGGTATTTCAGCGGAAATCACATCATCAATTTCGTTAGAAGTAATTTTATAATGTAGCCAGATTAGTAAATGTGCGTGTGGCAATCATCGTTTTTGTCATTCCACTGAGTACATCCAGCATCGCACTGACCAAAACACTTCAAGTTTTAATATGTAGTTTATCAGTGATTTCAACTTTTGCCGGAAGACACGGGCCGTAATGTCATGTCTATGAACCGCCGTTTGTCCTTGAAGTAAAAGCTGCTGTATCTCGTCCCAAGATTGATTAAATGAAAATGTAATAAATAAATCTGGACGACCATAGAGACGAACAAACTCAATAGCATTTTGAGCACATTCATGCATATGACGGGGACTGCCATTATATTACGAAGGTAAAATCGTTAATCTTCCAACAATTGTGGTATTACCGTCATTTAAAACTGCATCTCGCAAATGAATGTATTGTTAAGAGCGGAGCTTGGTCTGATTCAGACGGATAAATAGCAAACGTTCTGATTCAATTTTTGCATACATATCAACGACGTATTGTTGAAACAATTGACGGCATTTTAAAGTATAATTGTCTTCATCCTGCCGAATCATTAGTCTATAGGAATAATAATGCACTGCACTGCATTTCTTATTCATTTCTTTGTTAGTGGCTGGATTTATCAACTTAATATTAAAGTGATAGCCGTCGGCTCCATCCAAAAAAATGATAGGATATTGTAGGGCATCTTAGCATCGATGAGTTTCAGCAATTCTTACCAACTGAGCGTTTCGCTTATGAAGAACAATATCTCGAGGTAAAAACTGATCACCGACCATAACGATTGCCACTTCGTCGATAGTTGGAGCATTGTATCTACGCACATGTTGGCCAGGAGGCGTTTTGTCAGCGGAAATAACAATTTTATGCGTATCAATAGGCATCAAATCGATGGCTGTTTTGAACAGACGCACTAAATTATTATTTTTGTGGAAAAGATGTTGCAATTGGGAAACGATTGTTATATATATATATATATATATATATATATATATATATATATATATATATATATATATATATATATATATATATATATATATATATATATATATATATATATATATATATATATATATATATATATATATATATATATATATATATATATATAAATATATATATATATATATATATATATATATATATATATATATATATATATATATATATATATATATATATATATATATATATATATATATATATATATATATTTTTTTTTTTATATATATATATATATATATATATATATATATATATATATATATATACATATATATATATATGTATATATATACGCTTAGACGCTTAGGGTCTAGTATATATGTATATATATATACTAGATATATATGTATATATATAAATATATATATATATATATATATATATATATATATATATATATATATATATATATATATATATATATATGTATATATAATATATATATTTATATATATATATATATATATATATATATATATATATATATATATATATATATATATATATATATATATATATATATATATATATATATTTTATAGTCGAATTTATATCGTTTAAAATTTAGCAAAATGGTTAATTTTTTTTTTTTTAGAAGGCAAAGCAACTGAAGACGCAGAAAGAGGAAGGAAATTTAGCATTTAAGCAAGGCAAATTAAAAGAAGCTCTCGCCATCTATACAAAGACACTAGCCATCGACCCAGATAATAAGCTTACAAACTCTAAAGTATATTATAATAGAGCTCTTGTCAATTCTAAGGTATTTGTTCCTTGTTTTTCGTATAGTCTGTTTTTTTCTTGTCTTGAATATTGCCTCTTGTTTCTTGTTTAGATTTTATAGTTTTTAGCTTTACACTTTATTGCTTGTTTTTTAATACCGGGATAATTTACATATCTTTTGATTGGTAAATTTTAAGATCCGTATTTCAAAATATTTTTTTCTCCATGCACAAAGCGTGAAAGGATATAAGATAAATAAGGTGATATTACCGTTAAGACATTACATGATTCAGCAAATATCTTTTACTGCATTCAATTTATCATTGGCAGCGAGATAGCGCTTCATACGTAAAAAGCGATGTGGGCACAATGTATCATTATTATTGTTTTTTATTGTTTTTTATTTATTTTGAACCACGTCCATTCGTATAGAACAGGTAGTCGTAGAAACTTCGAAAGGGGCTCATTCGATTGGAAATTGAAAGTTCAAGTGTCCTTTTGAATAGTCGAAAGTCATTGAAGGGCAAATTGTTCCCCATCCCCATCATTTCCCCAAACACATCCAATAAAATTTTTGAGGTAACTATTTTTTTCAGCATATTTGAAACGTCCAGTAATTATATTTAGGGGGGTGAAAACCCCCATGTATTCCTCTGGAAAAAAGGTTGTGCCCTGCGCACATGTAAAAGTTTCTTGGAAGGGGTGGTCATATAAGCTAAGGAGATGGCTTTTTGGGCTGGTAATTATAAGCTCTAGTGCCTTTTTGAGAGCCAAGGTGATCAGAGACATAACTAAGCCTTTCACCCGCCACGTTCTCTTTCCCTCAAATGCAACTGATAGAAATTTTGAGACAACCCTTTTGGTACTTGTACGATATACCCCTACCTATTTCTCTGTGTCTTGTTTCACGCTAAGCTCAAAGAAAGTAACGAAAAAAAAAAAAAACGTTCTATAATGCGTCAATGAATGAACAACTTGAGAGGTAGGGGTTCTATCATCCAAGTACCCCATTTTTTTTTAAGAAAAAAGATTCCAGAGATCACATAACAAGGCGTTCCGGGCTGACAAAACCCCCGAGAGTCAGAAAGCAAGGGTTTTAATCTATGCCCCGGGGGCTTATAAGGTTGTAATGGAAGGAAAGGTTGTATAAAATTTAGAAGAGGCTCATTCGACCCTCCCCCTACCCCCCGAAACCCTCTTTTACCGAGTCAAAAGTCATTGAAATTATGAGATATTCGCTTGGTTGAAAATTGCCTAAAGAACATACTAAAATGCCACCATGGTGTTCATAACCCCCCGAGCCCAGGGGAAACGATTATAAGCAATACCTCGGGGCATAGGAGGTCCCGTATGGAACATTTGTACCTATAAACATCTGCTACTAATACTAATGCTGCTAACAACTCACCGCAGCACCAAGCACCTAGGGCCACCACAGCTACGCACGCTCCTCCTCCAGCTCAATCCATTCAGAGCCTCCCTATTTACACCCTCTGGGAAGTTCCCATTTCCTTTAAATAATTCTTTATGACATCCTTCCAGCCCAACCGCGGATTTCCATTTAGCCCTAGACGGCTGGTCGAAAAGGACAATATTTGGCAATCTGTCATTCTTCATCCTCAAAACGTGCCCTAGCCATCTCTACCTTTCTCTTATAATAGCCCTAGAAAGTGGAATTGAACCACACTTTTCGTACAGGCTACTGTTTTAAATACGGCCAGTCAGCCAGGTACCCAGAACAATCAGTAGGCAGTTTCTCTGGAAAACATCTAGGAAACCTTCATCCGATTTTTGGAGCGCCCAAGTTTCAGAGCCATATTTGACCACTGTGAAAAACACACCCTGAGCCATTCTAACAACTCCGCTGCTCCCACTGTCTTCGTTAATAACATTAACAAAATAAGTTAAGCAATTCACCTGATTAATTTTTTCATTACCCAACGTCACCGTTTCATCTTCACCTTTTCCTAACCTCAATGACTTAGTCTACTTAACTTTTATTTTCAAACGTATTCTATCATCTTGAACTCGCAATACCTCTAAAAGTTCATTCATTTTGCTGACACTTTCATCTAGGATGCTTGAATCATCAGCTTAATCTAAGTCCAGGAAAGTTTTTCTTCTCCATTTGATTCCGTGGTTTCCCATTGCCTTTCTTGCGTCTCTTAAGATAAAATCCATCAAGATGGTTCAAATGGTTCAAATTCTTCAATTTGATCATAGGAATTTTATCCACCATCAAAATGGTGGATAAAATACAGTCCTGCTTGTTTCCTGATAAAGCAGTTCGTGTTAACGAACTGTAACTATTGAGCAACCCGGCTCAATAGTTACCAAAACCCTAAAAAACGGAAATTTGATAACTATAGATATATCAAAAGAATTAGCTTATTATACTAACTTTAAATATATAAGTTTCATTAAGTTTAATCTTACCAATTAAAGGCTATGAGCCTGAGGAAATTTGCCTGATTTTTGTAAAAAGGGGAAAACACTCTCTAAAACTATTAGAATCTTAATGAAAATCACACCCTCAGATTAAGAATATCAGAAAACTCTACCGTTGTAGATGCAAGCTCTTTTCCGCAAAAACGTGGAATTTGTATTTTTTTGCCAGAAGAACGATTACGGATGCTTGTTTGTTTGTTTGTTTTTTTTGCGTTTTTTCCAGGGGTGATCGTATCGACCCAGTGGTCCTAGAATATTGTGAGAGTGCTCATTTAAATGGAAATTAAAAGTTCTAGTGCCCATTTAAGTGACCAAAAAGAGTGGAGGATAACCTGGACCCGACCCCACCCCTTTTTTCCCAAAGTCATCCGATCAAAATTTTGAGAATGCTATTTTGCTTATCATAGTTGAAAGGCCCAATAACGAAGACTTTGGATATAACATTACCCCTCCCTCCCCCACAGTCCCATGGATAAGGTATTTAAGTCATACAATTCGCCCTTTTTTACATATAGTATTTGTTATTTTTGAGCATGTATACATTCTTAGGTGCGGAGGGCGGGCAAACTTTTTGCTGGTGGTCTATCCATGGGGGAATTTTCTATGAGGAGAGAAGTTTCCAGGGGGAAACTTGTCAGGGGAGATTATACACTGGGGGAATGGGCAGGAATTCCTATATAAAACTCTTGCTTTCTCTTTTACGTCTCAATGTTACACGTGGAGTTGATAAGGGTGATTGTCCAGTGTGAATTTTCACCAGGAATGAATTGTCTAGAGGAATTTTCCTTGGGAAGGGGGATTTCTCCGTGGAGGGGGGGGGAAGATTTCCTGGCGTTACTTTAAAACAATCAGAAATTAAATATAAGAAAACAATTTTTTTCAACTAAAAGTAAGGAGCAACATTAAAACCTAAAACGAGCAGAAATTGCAACTTTTATGAAGGGTTTTGTCCCCTTCTCAACACCTTGATCTTTACGCTAAAGGTTGAATTTTGTCCCAATTGCTTAAGAACGACTCCCGAAACACAAGGGTCGTTTAATTACGACACTAGGAAGTTTTTTTTTTAAAGTGCTAAAAAACCTCAGCATGAAGAGCAAGGTGTTGAGGAGGGAGCAATCTCCTTCATAAACATAATGATTTCTCTTCGTTAAAATTTTTGATGTTGCTCCTTACTTTCACTTGAAAAACTTGTTTTTGTGATATCATTTGATACAAACCAGCTGCCAACATCATTTTCTACCTTAACCACAGCAGTGTTATTCTCGTATATAGCAATAATCACTTTAATGTATCTTTTTGGTATACCATACAAGGATTAAACCTTTTCTAAAGCTCTTCTATCAACAGAATCGAACGCTTGCTCATAACCTATAAAACTGATGACCAAAGGTGTTTCATAACTCAGGCACACATGAACTATTAACCTAAGAGTGAAAATTTGGTCGACACATCTTCCACCTTTTCCAAACCTTACTGTTCTTCTCTTAAAACTTTGTCTACTGCATCTCTCAGTCTAAAAGTATCATATTGCTAACTAGTTTTCTACCTACAGAGACCAGACTAATTCCTCGATAACTACTTAAATTAAGCTTAATTAAGCTTTTCCTAAAATCACTAGGTACTTCCCATTTTTAAAAATCATATTCATAATCATCAGTAACTTATTTCTAAACTCAGAACGGCCATATTTAAGAAACTCATTTACAATATTATCAGCACCTGGAGCCTTATCATTTTTTAATCATTTTATTACTGTCGCTAATTCTTTCTCACCAAAGAAATCTTCATTCACATCCAAGGAATCACAAACTTTTTCACTTTCCACTATATCTTTTCCTGTGACTCTATCTCGGCTTAACATATTCTCAAAATGTTCTGCCCATCTCTCTTTAACTCTTCTCTTAACACTAGTTGTGGCCCAATTCCTATCTTTAACTTGGATAAGTCCAAATTGAGTGCTCCCTCTCAATTTACTAATATGCCACTACAATATTTACTATTATGTCGTCTAGCTGCATCGTCCAGATCCTTAAAAATTTTATTTAACGCCTCCACGTCACACCTCCTTAGTTATTTAAGTTAGTATTTCAATGTTTTTTTTCCACTTTCATTGCACTCCTTTTGTTTTCATAAAATCTTTCACTCTGATAATTCTTGTACAAGCCTCTTCTCCTCTTTATAAAACATAAAGCTTTTCACCAATATTCCCATATGCGGGCCTAACCTTCTTCCCTGAGACAGCATCAACTTTACGCATTGTTCTTATAAAATTATTTCATCCATGAAGTTCATAATTCTTGTGTCCTTTTTAAGAGTCAATAGTGATTGGAAGGCAACCAGCCCCTCCCGATCCAATCCCATCATTCCCCAAAGCACATACATTCTTACTTTTAAGAGAGCTATTTTGTTTAACATTATTGAAAGATCTAGTAATTATGTCTTTGGGGATGTCAACCTTCCCACGGTCCTCAGGGCAAAGGCTGTAAGTTGAGCAATTCGTTCATTGTTAACATACAGTATATACTATTGAGAAATGTATGCATATATAAACTTTACTTTCCAAAAAGACGAATGGCATTTAGATAATCTTTTCAGAGAATGCTGAGAGGGGAGTTTTGAACTAACTCAAAACAGGTTGTTTGTGTACAGGTTTTGAAAAGGGCTTAAATAAGGAAAGACTGAGTAAATTGATTTGAAACGTTCAGGATATGAAAAGTCATATGATCAATTGACCAAAATGACGATATTAGCACGCTACTACTACTACTTCTAGTACTATTACCGTTAACACCACTAATACTAATACCATTACTACTGCTAATACCACACTACTACATTTACAACATTGAGGGGGAAATTGAACTAAATCAAAATACATAATATACATGTACATTTTCCAAGGAGTGTTGCTCAAGAATGGATGTGGGTATTATGTTGGAACTTTCAGAAACATCCTTAAGGGGAAGATCATTTGACCAAAACGTAATATACACTTCTACTAATGCTACTACTACTGTTACATTTACTACTACTAGTACTACTGCTGCTAATTCAACTACTACTTATATTGCAAATAAGACTATAAGCAATAATTTCAAGAGGTATGTAAATTTACGGGTTATTAAAAGATTATATCAGCAGTGTCATAGTAACAGCGAATTGTGTTAAGTTTAAATTTCCAGGACTTGATGAGAAGAATGTTCAACAGACCAAAAGGAAACAAGTTAATACAACTACTAATAATTCTTTACTGTGACTACTATTGCAGCTATGCCTAAGGGTATCAAAATCACATTCTTGGGGTATGTTAAGGGGGGAGGTGGACTGAATCACAGCACGCCGTCTGTATACAGGTTCTAAAAAGGATTTATCAATAATATCTTAGGAATAATTTGGTGTATGAAGTAGAAACTTACAGGGCTTGTTGTTCGGAATTTTGAACAAACCAAAGGTCAATATTTGCATCCCAACACAACTGCTTCTATTACTGCTACTATTATTTTTACTTTTACTACGACTATTGCCAATAAAACTAAGGCTGCAACTAATAATTCTACTGCAACTCCTACTATTTGAACTACTACTACTATTATTACCATTGGTAATATTACTACTGCCACTAAAGCTACTAATGGGGAGACCATAGTTTTCCACCAAATTCAATAGTTGTAAAACAGCTTGGCAAAAATCTTTTCATTTTAAAGAATCCCGACCACTGTAAAGTTTCCAGACGAAACTTCAGGAGAGTCAAGGGGTTTGCTTCTTCAATCACCTTATGTAAGTTGCAGACATATAACATGGCTATAATTAGCAGGGCATCGTATTACTTTTTAACCTGAACATGCCAAAAGCCTTTCTGTGCAAGCTATAACACCTGACCAGCATCGGATTGGTTTTAATGCATTTTGGTGGAAGATTTTTCCAACAGCACCTTGTCGATACCAATATTCGTGTTGAGCATTATCATATTAACTGGATTGAATTTAACTAAAAAACCATTATGGCTGAAAACTACATTGGTGTTATACGACTTCTCAACCACCTGGCCTCGAAACAGAACGAATTCGTTGGCGAAAAAGTAATACGACCGTCTTCACTCGTCGGTTCAACACACTACTCTGCTGTGCATTATGAAGACGCCCTGGCTATTGTTTGTTGCCTTGTACCCCCAGACTTCCTTAAAACTGTGATATAATTCTGATTGGCCTGAATTTGAAGAAGCAGCAAGTATTAAATTCAATTATCACTCAATTATAGAACAGTCCCCTCAATTCCGTCCCGATCTCATTACTCGAATTGTAAAAACTTAAATTTGACAATGAAATCAATGATATAAATAAGGAATACTGATTTGGAAACGTGGCAGCATATTTGTAAACGATATGCATTTACTATTGATTATGAACCATCAGGATGGAATCCATAGTCCAGTTGAAATTGCTGATTTTACTTTTAGCCGAAATTCCAAATTCCAACGATACATCATTAAGAGAATGGGTCTTTAAGTGAATGATTCATAATCCATGTGGAAATTTAAATCCACATGTGATTTGCATGACCAATAAAAATGGAAATTTCCAGTGCCACTTCGGTTTTTCAGTTTGTATTGCTTTCCAAAGGAATACAATTCAGTCACATCTCTAGCCGGTGCTGAAAAACCGAAGTATGGGCGCCATTGTTACTCAGAATTCAATGAAATGAATAGAGAAAGACTAATCATAATCGTCATTTCGCTACATATAATCCTTATTTGCTTAAATTTCACATAATTGTCGAAAATATTTTAAGTATAGGTCCGAGAAAGCGTCTATATAAATACACATACAAGGGAAATGATTATGCTTCAATACAGATTGTCGAAGACAAACGGTCCATGGTTTACAATGAAGCAGAAACCCAGGTAGAAGGACGTTGCATTACACACACTGAAGCCTGCTGGCGACTATTTAGTTATTATGTCTAATAAAGTATTGCAAAATAGGAGCCAAACCCAAGAAGAATTGGTAAAAAATTTACAACAAGGCTTATTGTTGGAAGCGTATTTTTGACACAACAAGACCTCAAAACAATTGAAAAACCTGGATTTTCTTTATTATTGGAAAATACCTGAACATTATAGATGGAATGGAAATACCAGTACATGAGAACAAAGAATCCGTCGATTGGTTGTCATTGGACGAATTCACAACATGAATTTTATAGCTAATCCTAAGTGCTTCTATTTTCGAGGACCTTTGTATCATGTGAAAAATGCAACAAGTATTGAAGATCTTAAAACAGTTGAAAATATCGTTTATTCCATATGAAATAAAGCATGCCTTACTCAAGGTAGGTAGGTAGATAGGTAGGTAGGTAGGAAAATTTTTATTTAAAACCTTTGTATCATATACATGTCAATTAGTCACAAAAAGGCCGATCTAGCCTGTAATAGCGACTACATTCATGTTACTTTAATCATCAATAATACTAACTCATTAAACACAAAATATATATATATATATATATATATATATATATATATATATATATATATATATATATATATATATATATTCTGGATAGCCCACTTTCATTCAATACGCTTCTCTTCACCATCTTCATCATTTATCATTTAAAAAATGCATTTTTAACCGGCGCTTAAGCTGTGGAAAACTCTCAGACTCCCTTAAATAGTCTGGGAATACATTCCAAATTATCGGATCTATGTGTCTTGTCACATGTCCCGATTGCGCTGTATTCCTCACCTCATTAATCAGATAGACTGATGGTAAAATAAATTATATTTAAAATAACTTCTAAAAACTTCAGGTCTTAAGTCATTCAAGCAACGAAAAATAAATGCCTATCTGTGTATCTCTAATTTGACCTACATTTAATAAATTCAACTTTTTAAATATAATTAGCATACTATCAGTTCCTTGGTCATAATTTCCGATAATACGAACAGCTCTATTTTGCTGAGCCTGTACTCTCTTATGATTTTGTGAAAAAATCACTCGTCCATATCATGCATGCATAATTAACATAAGACGATACTAACAAATGGTACAGTGAAAGCAGTACCTTAGTTGGGAAAAAAATATTTAAATTTGCGCAGCATCTCAGCACCTCTTGGCACTTTACATGAAATCATATCACTATGTTTTTTCCAGCTAGGTTTATTGTCCACTACAATTCCTAGATATCAAGTTTCTCGAAATTCCACTAGAGTATTTCCATTGTATATAATAATCCTATAACAATCCTGGAGAAAAGGTAGGTGATGTCCCTATTCTAGTGAATGTCATAAAATTTGTTTTTGGTTGTATTTATTGCAAACCAACTTAGAGAGACGAATGTATGCAGTCCTTTTAATTTTTCATTAGCATTATCAGTATGTTCATTGAGAGTCTTTGCTGTCACTTTAACTGTATTATTATCTGGAAATGAAGTAATTTTGGCTCGTGGTATGTACAATCGCATACTACCACAATATATAAGATATAATAGCGGAACTAAGACTGAACCCGGTGGAACTTCACAAGTAATTAGATAACTTTTAGAAACTGAACAATCTAATATAACTATTAAAAACCGTCCACTCAAATAAGATTCAAGCCATTTAAAACAGTCATCCTTTATTCCTAGGCAAGGTAATCATTTCAATAAATTGCTAAAATCTAATGCACCAAAGGTTTTTTAAAATATATAAAAATCGACAAACAAACATTCCTTTTATCTAGTTCACTATTTACAGTACCCATCAGGTCCTCCAAAACATGCATAGTTGAATGAGCTGTCCTGAAACCAAATTGTGTCTCAGATAAAAATGTATATTTCATTAAATAAATAAAGTCAATAAATAAAGGCGTTTATGGATTGCTTTTCCAAAACATTTTGACAAAACTGGAGAAATCGATATAGGTTTCCAGTTTAAGATGTCAGTAAGCGATCTTGCTTTTGGCAGCGGCATAGTTTTCGCTACCTTCAATGGATCTGGAAATTGTCCTGTTTGAAATATAGATTTGTCAGATAGACTAATATTGCTACTATTGTGGGCAGTATGGATTTCAAAGCCCATAGATGTAGTCCATCTATTCCTGCGCTGTTCGACTTAACTTTTACTACAATTTTATTTACCTCATCTTTTGTTCCAGTGGCATCGAGGTTGTTCAAGATTTCACTAACATGGGCTCCATAATGTCTTCACATGGCTTGCTTCTCCCCGAGCTGTTAGCGAGATAATCCAAAGCGTCTTCTGTCATAGGTAGAATGAATCATCGCCTCTAGCAAAACCAAACATAAGTCGCACAAAGAAATTGCGGATCTTCAACGCTCTAGTCAGCTCTGTGATGCTTTACGGAACTGAGACTTGGCAAGCATCGGCCGCAACCCTCAAAAAAATCGACGTATTAATGCGAAGAGCCTGAGGAGGATTGAGGGCCTACAATGGTCCAACTTTGTGAGTAATGAGAAGCTTCTGCAGCTTACAAAGCAGTCTTGCTTTTCGACTCAAGCAGCCGAGCAAACCTTACGAAGGATTGGACACCTGCTTCGAATGCCACCACATCTACCTGCAAAAACAATCTACGACTTCGACACTATACAAGTCGGTTGGAAGTGACCTCACGGCCGTCCGAAGAGACGTTGGTCTGACAGCCTGTCCGAGTTCTTGACGATGGCAAACATCAAACAGGGCGAAGAGAAAATACCTGCTATGGACAGAAGTGGATGGAGGTGGCAGACGTCACTCACTAAGCCGAGCAGCACTTAACAGGAGACTGAAGTCAAAAGTAAGTCAAAAGTTATACATGGTTGAATATTCATTTGGTGCCCATCACCTCGATTTCATCAAACACCAATGTCGATGGTTGGTCACTAGGAGTTTTGCCTCAGGTCATTTTTCCGATATTTGAAAAATGGTCTGCAAACACTTCAGCTACTTCAATTGGGTTATCAGCAATTCCATCATTAATTTTAATAGCTATAATTTGAATTTCTTTGTTCTTCCGTTCCTTTTATAACTTCATTTATGGCTTTCCATGGCTCCTTCGGATTTTTATTTATTTTTTTTTTCTTTTCTGTTTTATTTTCTTCAAAATAAGCTGTATAATCATTTTTCATTTTTCTCCTCCTTAGAGAGCTTGTTTTATTTCTATATTTTATAAACTGAGCAAGATTATCTTCATTCGTCTGACTTGAATAATGCTTAAACATATAAATTCTATGCTGTATCATATATAAAAGTTCCTCATCAACCAATGGTTTCCTAGGAGAAATATTTTTCAGTTTGACAGTTTTCACAGGGCATGCCCTGTCATAAATTTGATTCAAAGTGACGTAAAACTTTTTGAAAGCCTTAGATGGGTCTTTTTCAGTTAAAATCGACAATGCTGTCAAAACGTTAGAGCAGAATGTTAGAACATAATGTCAGAACAGTTAGGATGCAACATAAGTGACAATGAAGATCCATATATAGAAGCTTTCATATCCATATATATATATATATATATATATATATATATATATATATATATATATATATATATATATATATATATATATATATATATATATAGGCTAATAATCAAGTCTCACACAATGTCCCTATCTCTGAAATAAGTGTTTATTAATCCATTGCTTTTGCTTGTAACTAAGATAATAAGCAACTTTTTTTGCAGCTGTTTTCAGTACAGTTAAGAGACGTAAAATAAATAGATTCTGATAGTCATTGTGGGTCTCGGGATTGCAAAGCAGTGTACAAATTTCTGTTTTCAGTTGATAAAATTTCCTTACGTCATAGTGTAGACAAGAAGTAAAACGAAATTGTAATACAGATAGGGTTGTGTAGAGTTTAAATTTGTCTGTTAAGAAACTGTTCTAAATTTCTAGAGAATAATTTTGACTAATTTAAATTTCAAAATGCAATGTTTTCATGTATTTCAATGTATAATGCAGACATATGGGCCTCTTAAGTTTTTATTGGCCTTGAACAGGGTAATGATAATTTGGCATTTAACACTCTAGACTTTGTTGAATGTATGTAAAAAAAAAAGGTAGCGAAGAAGAAAGATCGTAATTTACTTCGAAATTGGGCAAGGGAATCAAATTTTTTTTGGTTATATCTTGTATGTTCATAAATGAATTTTGTTAATCAAATATGATTTTTCAAAGACTTGGGTGTTTTTATTTTTTGGTTTTAAAAATTTTTCAGACTTTGAATCCTTAAAAGGACGAGATATTTTTATCATTGTGTTTTTTAGTTTCAAGTCTATCCAGTATTAAACCCAAATTTTGGCATTTAAACTTTTTCTCGAAGATTAATTTCAAGTTACTTCAAAGAAAGGACAATTAATATTTTTTCGTATTTTTAATGTATTTTTCAACTCAATCTTTTTATTTAAGCTTGGAAATCACTGTCAAACAGTTGAAGACTGCTCCGCGGCTCTGAAACTAAACAAAGGTTATATCAAAGCGTTGCTTTTAAGAGCAAAATCCCACGGAAGTCTTGAAAAACATGAAGAATGTGTCAGAGATTATGAAGCTTGCATAAGACTGGAAAAAAATACAAATGAAGGTTATTCTCTTCAATAAGATTTGTTTTTCTGTGATTGTGATAGATAGCAGCTAATCATAAATGTTATATTTATCAATGACTAAAGTCTTTAGCTGTATATTACACCCAAAATGGGAGGGCTTTCCTTATATCTTCACAATTTTACAGAAGATCAAACATTTTAATAAAGGATTTTATATACTTTTAACAAAGGAATTTGAATATTTTTCAGGAATATGTTTTCAAATACAAGGCTAAAGAGCAAATCCAATGAGTTTTCAGAGTTTGCTCGTTGTATATAACTCTTGAACCTTTGCCAGAGTGATTACTCTAGACCAAGAGGGAAATGTAGCTCTCAGATGGAGTATAATAAAATGCCCCCAATAATAAAAGAAAAATGAGATCCAGAATTTGTTGTGATTTGTGCGCTAACAAAAAAAAACTAATACTCATTAGGCTATTACCCATGTGTACAGATAACTTGAACAGGTGTAGAGTTCCCTGAAAATGCCTGGTGGAAAACTCAAATTTTTCTTAAGGAAAAAATGAATAATTCGGCGAAGTAAAGCAGCGTTGTGAAAGAAATAATTGTAAAAAAAATAAACTAAAAACAACCCTCGCATAAAATTAGACAATATCAAAAACCTTCAAAATGACATTTGAAACATAAAAATGGAAACTGAAATATGACACTGAAGTCATAGACACTTCATGAAATATGACACTAGAATTTGTTGTGATTTGTGCGCTAACAAAAAAAAACTAATACTCATTAGGCTATTACCCATGTGTACAGATAACTTGAACAGGTGTAGAGTTCCCTGAAAATGCCTGGTGGAAAACTCAAATTTTTCTTAAGGAAAAAATGAATAATTCGGCGAAGTAAAGCAGCGTTGTGAAAGAAATAATTGTAAAAAAAATAAACTAAAAACAACCCTCGCATAAAATTAGACAATATCAAAAACCTTCAAAATGACATTTGAAACATAAAAATGGAAACTGAAATATGACACTGAAAGCTTAAGACGAGATATTCAAATAAATATGTTAGAAGAGGGATGTAAGCAAAGGAGGGGAAAACAAATATCTGATTTTCAAGTTTTTTTAAATTTCTTCTCGTGATTCGGCTTTTATTTCTGCATTTTCTTTACATATCCCATCTCCTAGAAAACAAAATTCAGAGTTTATGTGTATTTTAAGAATATACACTCTTATTCGTACTCTACCCCATGATAAAATATGAACTTTCGAAATTCGGTCAAAGTTATTAAATTCTTGTCGAAAAAATCAAAACTTGTTAAGAGCTGAAAATGTTCACATTCTTTCGACGGAATTCATTATAACCGCGTGTTTCTAAAAGCTCAGACAACGAGAAGGAGTTTGTTTATTGGTTGCAAGAATTATATACGACAGAATTATAGATTCTACATAGAAATACGTTAGAAAGTCATCCTCTGTCTAAATCATAATATAGTTTCAATAAAATAAAAAGTGAAGAGCAAGAAGGTTACAGTCAATTTTAAACATACTGCTAGGAATGCAGATGCATTGGTATGTGAGATAATAAGCAGAGTGGGGTCAACCCTTGTGCTTCATTATGGGACTGTAACCCTCCATGATAGCCTCCCCGGTAGAAATAGGGACTCTAAATTATTTTCTTTATTTAAATGACAGGTCAAAATTTTCTTCTTAGTCGAGATGCAGATTGAGATTCTTTTTATTGTCTTTACTTTTGTGGCATTTACTGTGTAATTTAATTAATTAATTGAGTCACTATACTCAAGTCGTTTTAACCTTTTATTAGTGGTTATCTTTTGTTCGTTTCAGTATTTCATTGTTTGTTAGAGAAAAATCAATTGTATTGTAGAAACCCAACGACTATTGGAAGAGGCGAGAATAGCATTAATGAAAAGTCCCAAGCGAAAAGATTACTACAAGATCCTTGGAGTTGACAAAAATGCCAATGACGATGAAATCAAGAAGGCATACAGAAAACGGGCACTTGTTCATCATCCTGGTATGTTTGTGGTCTTTTTTTGTATATATTTATTGCCAGATGGTGAGAATGGCCAGCTCAATCCCCAAATATAGAAAGTTAAGAAAAAAGGGGATATGCAATACAATGAATGAACAAACTTCGATTCCCAACAAAATATGGCATTTTTTTAACTTGCTTGTATTTAAATTTAATCATTCGATCTAATATCCTTGTGGTAATTTTAATTGCAGAAACATTAGCTTTATGCTAAAGAAATAGGAAAATAGCCTTTAATTCAGCTTATTCAATCTGAGAGTATTTGAACTAAATTACTTCCTTTTATAGCAATTATTGCTGCCTTGTACGGCTTGCTGACTACATCTTGATGTTAAGTAGTTTGTGTTGCTAACTTTCCTGAAAGTTAAACATTTTGTGAGACGAACATTTTTTTTCACTTAGTTTTTCTAAAAAAAATATCAATGCCGAAGGGAAGAAATAGAGAAAGGACATAGAGGGTTTTTTTGGACCATAGCGTACACTAGACCTGCTACTGTTCGATTTTCATCTGTGTTTTGTAAAAAGATTGAGGCTGTATTATTGGATATTGTGTACAATATTGTACAATATTATATATAATATTGTGTATTGTATTGGAGTGTTTCTTCAGGTTTGCTGAATTCACTGTCAAATACCAAATACCTGACTATCAATCAGGAAGGTATCTGGTGAAAGAAAACACTAAAAATGTGATCTGTTTCAAGTTTCTGGTAATAACATACATTGTTACTTATTATAATTAATTCATCAAGCTTTTTCAACAAAATAAACAACAAAATACAAGTGGAACAATAGTAAAATAATTTTTTTCTATAAGACAGGGGACATGCGAACAGTAATAGAATATCCACTGTTTGCCAAGGGCCATCCTCAGCAAAACAAATGATAAAAACATAACAAAACTTAAATTATAATACCATCATTAGAACTAAGATCTTTTTATAAATAGTCTTAGCATCATTACTTCAGGGAAATTCGACCAGGTCTGGTCCATTAAGTAAGTTGAAAAAAAAAGGCAACTCATTCAAGTTCACAAAAATAATTAAAAACTAGCTTTCAACGATAATCTACAGTTTTTGACAACAAGCTTATAAGGTTTATCCGTAACTGGTTGAGTGGTATTGTTGACTGGTTTTGTGATATAATTCGTTAAATCGTTTTTATCAAATATGTGCATTTAGTCATTATTCCCCCGAATCCAATTTAAAGAAATAGTATTAGTTAGTTTGAGTCTAATTTCAATTGCGTCTTGAACGACCTGTTTTATGCCTAAGTCATTGCTAATAAGGGAACTTGCTTTAAAAGGTATTTTATGGCTAGGAATATAAAAAATATGGCTTCTTAAAACATAATCAAAGCAACATTAAAACTATTAGAATTAAAAGTTTTAGTTATATTGTCGTTGTGCTGTTGTAGACATTTTTCAAAATTCTGATTTATTCTACCAACATAGTAGTTGCCACAGTCACATGGTATTTAATAGGCCCCTCTTTAGCGAGTAACGGAAGTTTTATCTTTACCAAAGCTTAGGAAGTTCAATATTTTCTAATTATAAGTAAAAGCTACATATAGGTTATTTTGTGTGCAAACTATTTTTTAGTTTGTAGCGACTTTTCGGAAACATGAAAGATAGATTGCATTTGAGGCCTAGGTGGGAAATTCACACTGTAAAAGACCTTTGATCTTGCGGCAGTTTTTTTCCATTCTACGACTAACTGTACTATTAAAAAAGGCAAAGAATAACCGTTTCCAAAAATTTTGTCTCTAAAAAAACTTTAGTGATTTGAGATTCACAGCAAATGTTTATGGCATATTTGACAAAATAGGTTACAACAGCTCTTTTACTTGTGTGGGCAGGGCTGCCACAAATTCCCTAAGGTCCTTGGAAGTCCCTAAACCTTGCTTTGGTCTCTTTTGGTCTCTATTGGTCCCTAAATCAGTGCTCAGGTCCCTTAAGATTTTTGGCTGATCATCATTCTTCCATATTAGTTGAATATTTTATCTCTAAGTAATGGAAGCCATTATGCAAGGTACGGTATTACAGTTTTGTTTCATGTAAGTCATTTTCAACATATGTACTTGTAACCATAATCCTGTTTCACAGTTACAGCGTTACTGTATAAATTAGTGAAAAGAATTGACGACCTTTACCTCTGGAGTCATCTTATGATATATATTTTTTTATCCCAGCTTTCAGGAGATTTAATTATTTAGTCAATGTTATGCTAAAACGTGGTCCTAGCTAGCCTTGAATTCTATGGGGCTGATTATTTTGTCAATATTATGCCAGATACTTTTATTTATCATAGCTTTCAAGAGAGTTTATTATTTTGTCAGTATTCTTCCAGATACGTGGGCCACCCTTGTATTTTAGGAAGTTGAGGGGTAATAGCCTCTTGGAATAACTGCTTAACTTTTCTTCTTTTTTAAGGGTTAATCGTAACCGCCTATAATTGAATTTAAATGGGAAAGTGGAAATTTAAGCATGTTTGGCTTGAGGAGAACGACGAAACAGGGCAACAAATGAAAAAGTGGTGCCGAGCAATTCCAAGAGATGTACGCTTGTTCAACTGTGTCATTTGCAATTCATCACTTGCTTGTCAGAAACGTTGTTACCCTCTACTGCAGCACTCTTGGACTAGAGAACATAAGAAAAACGTCCAAACCAAGCTGAATCCCAATCAACTTTACTTGACTTCAGCATCCAGTTGCGCCCTGGAAGGTAATCAAACTGGGAATTATACTCACTCAGTAAACGAGCAATCTTTGATAGCTGAAATTATAGAGGCTCTAAAGATGATTAATAAAAAATCAAGAGAGATAAAACTCTACAAGAAGAAAATTTCAAACGAGACGACGGCCAGTAGAATTGAAAGACTAAAACAACGCGGATATTTCGCCTGTATCCAAACAAGGCGTCTTCAGCACAAGATAGAAAATTAAAAGAACACTAATCTAAAAACAAATAAAAAACCACCACCAATAATAATAAATAAAATTGTCGCTACTTATCCACGTAGGGAAAAGCAGCTCCCCGAGTTAAATCCTTCCCATTAGGTAAGTACTATTAGGTAGTAAGAGACCATTAGTAAGACCATTAGGTAGTTTTCTTAATTCTGGGGAGGATTTAACCTGGGGAGATTTAGCTAGTGGGGTATATAAGATTCCTTGTTCCTCTGGAAAATTTTATATTGGTATAACTCACCAACAATTTACTGAAAGATTTATTGAGCATCGCAACTCAATAGAAAAAACCCTACAAGTAAGAAAGCCTCCCAAAACTTTTTGTTTCGGCTCTAGCTGAACATACATTCTTTTATCCCGTACATTTTATACAATTTTATGAAGCTAAAGCTATTTCTAATGATAGAGGTTTTTCTCAGTGGGCGAGGGAGGCTATAGAAATCAGA
This sequence comes from Artemia franciscana, assembly GCF_032884065.1. NCBI lineage: Eukaryota > Metazoa > Arthropoda > Branchiopoda > Anostraca > Artemiidae > Artemia > Artemia franciscana. The sequence continues at coordinate 4,887,152 of NC_088868.1, forward strand.
AAACATATATTTGCTAATATTTCAAAAAATAGAGACACAGGGAATTTAAATATTGATCTAATTTGAGATATTCTTTTAAAAAATGAACCAATAGTCGATGGGGGAATTAAAATTTTACACAATCACCAGGGGACAAGATTACCCACTAGACCAAAAAGAGTTGCTTCAATGTTAGCTTACAAGAGGATTATTTCGCAACAGAATAATTAACTAAGTTTCAATTTTCATGATTTCTCCTCAGTTGCTCTTTGATTCTCATTGAAGTAACTCAAATAGCTGCTTTTCCCTACGTGGATAAGTAGCAACAATGGTATTTATTATTATTGGTGGTGGTTTTTTATTTGTTTTTAGATTAGTTTTCTTTTAATTTTTTATCTTGTGCTGAAGACGCCTTGTTTGAAAACAGACGAAATATCCGCGTTGTTTTAGTCTTTCAATTCTACTGGCCGTCGTCTTGTTTGAAATTTCTTTTTGTAGGGTTTTATCTCTCTTGATTGTTTATTGTCATGTCTGGCCAGTTCGGCTTAAGAACTTTCAAAGATGATTAAATCTGACTACTCCGGTAATTTGGCAGACAGAATAGCAGAAGTCTTCAAGAAAATGTTCAAAGACCCAGTTCTTAATAATTTCTCCATCGGGTGAACTACGTTTACCTACCTGTCGAACAAAGCGCTTGGACCACATTTTCAAAAGATTACATTGGAGGAAATTGGTAATATTTATGATGTGATAGAATGTGATGAAACTACCAACAGTGAAGCAAAAAGGAGCTGCAGATAAGAATCTGTTTCTGGTCTGAAAAGATGAATCAGGTGGTAGAGAGGCATCTGAAGACTGTTTTCTTTGGTCATGCCACTGCAGAGGACATAAAATCGGAAATTCTGAACGTAATTAATGGTAGTAGTTTTTCCCTCTCTAAGCTGCTTACTTTGAGCAATGACGGCCCGAGTGTGAATAAAAATTTTTTCAGACTGATGGACGGTGAGAAACGTAAGGTAACAAATGGTGACGAACTTTTAGACTTTGGCACCTGTAGAACCCACATTGTACACAACGCCTTTTGTAGAAGCCTAGAAGAGGTTGGGGAGACTTGCTCTAATCTCATTGTGAAGGTGTATTACTTTTCTCGTGGGTGGCTTGCGTGGCTGGAAGACTATTCAAAAATCCATCAGAAAACTGGAGTTCCCAGGTCAAACTTTGTCAAACATGTACCAACCTGATGGCTATCGATTGTTTCTGCTGCTGCTAGGATGATTGAGCAGTGGCCAGCTATTATCGAGTACTTTACCGTCTTCATTCCAAAGAAAAATGTTATTTTGATGAGGTCAAACACATGAGTCGTCTTTTTACTCGGTTTACTTTGAACTTTCAGCGTGAACAACCGTTGGTACATGAAATTTTATGGAACCGGAGCTTCTTGTTCAAGCACTCTCTGGGCGTATCTTGAAAGCCGAAGCAGCTCAGAAATTGTTAGAAGACTTGAGTCCTAGACCTTTCAAAGATGAAAAAAATATGCTTCCACTGTTGGAAGTTGCTGCCTCTCTAAGTGACAACGGTCAGACCTGTCTCAGAGTTACTCACGAGCTTCAAAACGTTTGTTTTTGCTGAGTGTACAGAAGCACTACGCGTCGGCTGCAAAGTGCATTTTAAAGCAAGCTTTGAACGGAAACTTTTTTTGTTCCTGAAAATCTTGTTATTCTTGAACCCAAGCCAGTTTTCGAAGTCAAATTCTATTCATGATTTGTTTTATGTCGCCCGAAAACTGTCCATCCCAGTAAAAATCGATTTGCTGCTAGACGAGTTTAAGTTAGTTCAGATGAGTGAGTTCCCATCTGCGCCGACAGGGATAGATGAACAATGGAATAGAATCATTGAAGATGGGAAGTATCCAAATTTGTCTGTCGTAGTTAAGAATACGTTGATTATTTCTCATGGATCGACCAATGTTGAGCGCGATTTTCACTGTCTGGAAGGATCCTCAGTGAGCAAAGAGCACCCATGAATGAGTGCACATTAAATTTCAAGCTTTTTGTTGCTGATGGGTTGCGTCGAGTTGGTGGGAGTGCTGAAAATGCTACTGAATATTTGATAAAGTTTGCTAAGTTGGCGCAGAAGAGCTATCAAAACTATCTGGAACGGGAGAAAGAGTTGAGAAAATGGTGAAGAAGAACGGCACAAGTTGGAAAAAGAAGAACGGCAAAAGCAGCAGCTAATCGCTGAAATGTCGTCGAACAAAGAAATGATAAAGACTCTTGAGGAGACTTGGAAAGAGAAAAAGAAAGCATTCGGGACTAAAGAAAAAGCAACTGATCAGATGCTCCAAGAAGCAAGAAATTGACTGCAGAAAGGAATTCAGAAGAACAATATGGTAGAAATCCAGCTTGCTCAGGCAAATCTAAATGGATCATTAGCACTCCATGATGAACAAAAAAAATCCACAGATCTTGAAAGCACGCAGACGGCAATCTAGAAGCAGAAGAAGCTTCTCATAACTAGCCTTTTGAAACAGTCAGAAAAGTGAGAAATGTGTTACATCCAGTTTCAGTTTTTTTTTCACTTTATATGTTTTACGTATATATCTGAAATAAAAATACAGAGTCAAAACTAAAAATGGAAAGAAAGATTGGAAGGTGGTGTTGTGGAAGGACAAATCTGCTCTATAACCCTTCTGGGATATGATAAAATTCCGGGTGATCTTTTTTTAGCATCCCTGGCCTCTGATCCTAGCTATCAAAGGGCAAAGCCTACATTACATTTATATTATAGGTTTGGTAGTAACGACTGTTAGTCCCTAAAAGTCCCTTTTTAGGTTCCAAAATGTCCCTAAAAGTCCCTTTTTCGGTTCCAAAATGTCCTTAAGTCCCTATTTTCGTGCTGCCAAACCTGTGGCAGCCCTGTGTGGGTAATCAGATTTCAAATTTAGATATACGCTGTTTTGTGTGGATTTCTGTAAATAGAAAAATCCAGTTTATTAATGCTAGTACAGAAAAGGTAATTTATTTGCAAATTCAATTTCTAAGGTAAATTGTAGATTTCAGTAGTACGTATAAAGGTGATCAAAAAGCCCGTAAGTTCATATTCCCCCAATTTCAGTATGATATTACGACATCCATGCAACAACTCTAATAAATATGTTTTAAAAAATATGAAGTTAAAGCCCAATTTTTGAGGCACTCTGCATAAATATTTTCCAGTAGCCCGGATAGAGACGTCCCCACTGGTAGACCCTTTATTTTTTAATGGTCTTCGTTGCTATTTACTTCCACAAAATAGGTTTTTCAAAAAAAAGGAAAGAACTCCAATAAACCAAAAATAAGCAAAAATAAAATCAATTAATCTTTTTACAAATCCAATAATCAAAATCATATAATTCATGAAGAATGAGAATTAATTGAAAAATGAAACCCAAAACGAACAAAAATTACAATAAATAACCGAGTCGAACTCAAAACAAGCAGACATTAACATCAACAGGTTTCACGACCCCTACACCTTCTCAAGACAAGATAATAATTTGCACTTTACTGGAAAAATACATTTTAAATCTTTTCACGTTTTTTTAATTTTAGTAAATAAAAACATATTAAGATCTAAAGGAATATATATCAGCATATGCATACAATTCCTTTCAGCAACTGACAATAAAAATACATCTGTATTTGTTTCAGAAAAGTGCAAATTATGTTCTTGCCTTGAGAAGGCATATTTGATTTCAATTTTGCTCATTTTTGTTTTAGTGTCAGTTAGTTACTTTTCTTTGTAAAACTTATTTTTCGGAAGAAATTTTTAAAATTAGTTTTGTTCGTCTTATATTGGCATAACCTTTTTCAGAGAAAAAGAAAATAACAGCTTAAATCTTTTCGGTCTATATGTAAGAATTTATAATTAGGTCTGTTATTTGTATGGTGAATAAACTTTTCCAACAATTTTTAACAACATACAGTCTTATGAAAATCTTGACGCAAAAAGTATTTTTTAATTTAAGTTTTATGCCTTCTCTAGTTAACATGAAAAATAAAACTCAATACTATTCCCAAGAAAATCTAGCTATGCTCTTTAACAGCCTGGGTACTGTTTCACTCTTTTCATTTATTTAAATTTTTAGAGTAGAAGTAGTAATAGAAGTAGCCCAAAAGTTCAAACTTAATACCCTCAGTCATGCTTGGGATGTTCCTGAGATATCTTATTGGCAACCAGCATACACAATGGGCTTGACTTAATTTGAAGCAGCATTTATTTTTCCGTATAATGGGCTAATTACATAACTGGGGGGGGGGGGTTGACCTACCAAATAACCCTATAGATTTAGTTACTGAACTGTCCAGCTATGCTGAGCAAAATGGCATTCTCAAAAATAAGATTGGAAGTAAAAGCAAAACAATAGAATAAAGAGGAGAGCCGAATGCCCTCCAGTCACGTTTGACTCTTAAAAATGACACTAGAACTTTTAGTTTCCAATCGAATTGGCTCATTTACAATCTCAATTACATTACTAGATATGGTAGAAAAGTGCTACCTATGATATTGCTTTTATGCCCTTTTAATACCTGCATGCACGTAGTTTTTTCGTTTAATTGAGACTCCCCCTAGATCCTAAGTAAAACTTTCGACTTAATGCCCTTAGATTCATTAGTTATAGTAACCGTAGAAGTAGTATTAAAAATGTACACATAGTAATAGTAATAATAATAATTTATTTATGACCTACCTTTATACAAAACAAGCGGAGTAAATTATACACAAAAAAAGAAAATCAAATAAACAGAAACATAGACAACTTAAATCTTAATCACAGACAAAAAGTCATGGATAATATTGAGAAATACAGAGAAGGAAATATGGTAAAGGGAAAAATGATTGGCTATTCGTAGAATTTTTAGACCTGAAAAGTGCTTTTGACTCTTTAAATAGGATATTGTTAATTGAAAGTCTGTTAGAAATAGGTTTTCTGTCTTGTTTTGTAGTAATAAACGTATCGGATGGTGAAATCTGTTGTGAAGTTTATGGGAAACTTTTTTAAGCTGGTTACGTCTGATGTGGGTGTGAAACAAGAATGAACAAGAATGAGCTCCTAAGCTTTTCTCCTTGTTTTTAATGATTTGAATAGTTTTATAAAAAGTATTTGGAGCCGCTTATGTGTCTTTGGATTGGTTTTGGTTATCATGTATGTTTTTCGCGGCTGACATAGCTCTAGTGGTGGATAGCAGAGATAATCTTCAGAAGTAATTAGATACATTAAAAGAATTATTTAGAACAGAAGGACTTAGAGTTGATAGCTAAGAAGTCACTATTATTAGTATTTAGGAGCAAAGGGAATGTTGATTCTGAGGTTGGTTTTAATTTTGGAGGAACAATTGGACCTTTGTGGCCTTTCAGAGATGGGGAATGAAGGACAACGTCCAGTTGACGAAAGCACGTCAATATGGAAGGAAGTCCAGTGAACCCAAAATGATCAAGGAATCCAAGAGTGGCAAGGTCAGATGGACCGATCTATGTTTTCAGGTTTTATTCCCAAGCTAACGAGTGCTGGGGGGATATTTATTTTAAATTTGAGTAGAATGAATAGGATTTGAAGAATTTGTTGTTGGTAAGAAGGAATAGTTTGGATTTGGGTAAGAGAAGGATATTATTGTGAAAGTTTAGGCTGGCAGCTGGACCCTATTTTTGCCCTATGTGTGGATGTGTGAATGAAAACTTATTTTAATTTCTATCCGAGTGTGAAGAGCTGTCTAAGTTTTGGAATGAATGTTTTGGTCAAGTGTTTGGGAGTGAATGCAGGTTAGTTGAGCAAATAGCTAAGAAGAACGCATATGTCATTAAACAGTTGTGTAAGTTTCTTCTTTTAGGGACTATATATAGAAAATCATGTTTGGGGGGATAGCTTGTTGTGGTTTTTAGGATTAAGATTTTACTATGATTGGTGTTTGTTGGTTAAAATATTGAACTTTGGTGCGTTTCTTTGTTTACCTTTTTGTTGTTGCTTTTTTCTATTTTCTTGTATCTAAAGTGGTTTTTTGTTCCTGAGCTTTGTTTGTAGACTGTATTCTGTGTTGTTATGGCCCGAAGACTTTTTGCAATAAATCTTATCTTATCTTATTATGGTTTGGGCCTAGGCACACAAAGGCATGTCTTGTTAAATCAGCACTAAGCTACTCAAACGATTGGACAATGTCGGTAGCACCATACTTATGCGTTTATTAGCGTACAAAGTGGGAAGGTACAGTAAAAATTTCCAATATCTAAAATAAACAACAGGGATCTGGTGCTAAATAATTCTTATTCAATGATCACAAAGTGTTGAATACAGTTTAGCTAAAGCTTGGCATGAATATATTTCACTGTTAGGTACAATTTTAACAAATAAAATCTCAGTATCGGAGAGCACGCATTTTGACTTATTTTATGCTAATCTTGTGAACAGCTGTGAATAGTTATTATGACCAGGAAAAAGAGACGTACTGATACGGAATCCACACGATTATCTGTGTAAGATTCAACAGGCCAAGAGACAATACGTGATTCGATTGATGCGCTGACTATTTCGGTCCATCAGATTTTAGAAACAGTTAAAGCAACGTGGGAAGAGATACAAGGTTTGAGATCTGAATTATTCAAAATCCGTTCAGACATTATTGGTCTAACCTCCAAAGTGAATGATATTGAAATCATAACTGCAACCCACTCGGATACAATAACAAAGATTCAGGCAGAATTAAAAGATATAAGAAAGAAAGAAAACCCATGGACTAGGCCCTCTCACTGATAAGGTCCTCATATTAGAGAATTTGGAAAAGAAATACAACATTATTGCTTGGAATTTAAAGGCTGCCTCAGTGCCGGAGGCCTCAACGAAAATGGAACATTTGCTGGTAAACTTCTTACAACTGAAAATTAATTTTGACGTTAAAGAAGTACATGACAAATTTGTGAAAATACGACTCATGAACTCGGACGACAAATTCTCGGTACTTCAAGTGAATAAACAATTACGTGACCAGCCAATTTGATTACAATGGAGTTACAATGGACAAATTTGATTACAATGGAGTTTTCTTCAGTGATGATGTTAGTAAAACCTGCAGGGAGATTTGCGCTACACTGAATCAAAAAAGAAAGAAATGAAGGATAAAGGTTTTGTTGCATGGATCCCACCCACGGTACCACCCACATTATGCTACATAGACCAAGACGAAGTGAAACAAAAAAAGAAGTAGTATAATGTCCCACCAGTCGAATAAATTGTGTTATTTTTTTATTTTTTTTTGTCATTATTAGTGATTTGTTAGGATTTGTTCATAATGTCATTATATAATTGTGCAAATATGTGTTGGTGTGAGCAAATTGTTGCCAAAATGTGCGTGTTCTCTATTGAATGAGAAAGAATGAACATACATCCACCGAAACGCAATGGATTTCTCCGACGTATGCGGTTAAATTGTTGATTAACTGGAGTGAGGCTTTTTTGTCGATTAATGATATTGAGTTTACATAATTTACCTGATCTTGCAAGCAGAACTAAACTGTTAAAGGAAAATCCTTTTGATATACTGGAATGCGAAGGATGCGAAGAATGCGAGGGATGTGAAGGATGATGAAGCAGTAATTTTGGAAGATAGCTTGAAAAACAAATATTCATTTATGGATGATTCTATCCCCATATGCAGTAATGCACGTTTTTCTAGTTTTAACTGCAGAGGTTTACTTAATAGCATTAAGTTCATAAATTACATAATTAATAAAATAAAATTGAATCTTTGGCGGTAAACGAAACTTTCTTAAATAATAAAAATATTAATGATGTAAAGTTTTTTGATTATGATTTTGTTCATGAGAGTAGAAAACACCATCAGCATGGTGGATTAGGATTTATCATAAGAAAAGAGTTAAAATTGAAAATAAGACGAGACCTAATGATTTGGAATGTAGAAATGATTTTTGAAACGTGTATTCTGGAATGTGAAGTTAATAAAAAATCAACAATTATGATATCTTTATATTGCCCACCTTCCAGAAGCGTAGATCAATTTTTGATGCAATTTGAAATTCTATTAAATAAAATATCACAAATGAATCAGCAAATATTTTTTTTGTTGGTGATTTCGACATAGACCTAATGAAAATTCAAGCAAAGCAAAGTGATTTGAAGATAAGAGAATTTTTAGAGCTAATACTTTTTCAAGGACTGCTCCCATCATGTCTGATTCCAACTTGAATAGATGATAATGGAGCAACATTAATTGATAATATTTTTTTTAATAGTATTTGTTTTCCTACTTTTATCATATTAAACGATATTTCAGATCACGGTGTGATAATTTCTGAATCTAATTTGGCCAGATTTAAAAAAAAAAATAAACGTAATGAAAAAAACAGGTCGTATAATAAATGATGAATCAATTGCGCGTTTACTCATTAAGCTAGGAGATATAGATTGGAAGTAGTAGTCAGTACTGAGGATGCAAACAAGACAATAGAAATGTTTTATAAATCATTTAATGACGTTTATAATGATATATGTCCGAAAGCTAAAAGGAAAACACCCAAGTCAATGCCACAAAAACCATGGATATCCCCGAGACTGTATTGTATTAATAGATGTATTAGTGATTATTGAAAAAATGTATTAATGAAATAAAATGTATTAATGAAAAAAATAGACTATACAAAATTAAATGCAACCATCTGTCTGATGAAAACATCCAGAGGTTCAAATTGTACAAAAATACTCTGACTGGAACTTTGAGAGAAAGTGAAAGACATTATTATGAGAAGGAAATATCTTCAGCTGCGTCCCAGCAAAAAATGTGGGAAATCTTGCGTGATAAATTAAATAAAAATAAACCAAGAGCAATACCGACTTTTCTTAATAATGGAAATGACACTAATGAGTCAACTGAAAAAAAGGATATCGTGGAATTATTTGCTAAGCATTTCAGTAAAATTGGTGAAGAATTGGCTAGAGATCTTCTGGATGAGTCATCAGATTGTAAACGATATTTGCCCCAAAACGAAGATAAATCATTGCATATGTTACCAGTATCATTTGATGAATACCAAAAAGTTATTAGTGATTTAAAGAGAGGAAATTCGGCTTGAGTAGATGATATATTGACAAATCTTTTAAAGAAAATATCAGGAGTAATATATGAACCTCTTGCACATGTTATAAATACGAGCATAGAAAATGGTATTTTCCCTGATCTTCTGAAAAAGGCTAAAATAATCCCTATATTCAAAAAAGGTGAGAATCAAGATCCCAATAATTACCGTCCTATTGCACTCCTTTCCCCACTGGCTAAAGTTTTTGAAAAAATAATGAAGTATAGACTTACATCATTTCTGGAAAAAGATAATTTTTTTTTCGAAGTTCCAGTTTTTTTTAAATTGGATCGACATAAGATCCCGTCGCCGCTACACATATTTTCATTAATGATGCTTTAGATGATGATTATTTAGCAGCTACATTAATCTTTGATATTAAGAAAGCTTTCGACACTTTAAATCACGTAATTCTATTTAAAAAACTTGAAAATACGGGAATAAGAGGAGTACCTTTAAAATTAATCAAATCATATTTGCACAATCGAAGATTTGTGGTAGATATTGATGGTGCATATTCGTCTGAGACATCGAATAATAATATCGGTGTACCGTAAGGTTCAATTTTAGAACCACTATTATTTTTAATATATACAAATGATCTTCCTAAATCTACTCCTGAAAGTGCATTAACAATTATGTTTGCGGATGATACTGCAGCGAGTTTAAAAGCACCAACATTAGATACAGTGATAGAGAAACTGATTAAAGTTCCAAAATCCATGCAACTTCATGGTAGGGTGCAAAATCCAATTAACAAACTTGTCCCTAATTTTGTTAAAACAAAATTTATTATTTATGGAAGATCAAATCAAAAGTTGAAAAATATTTCTCTGAATAAAATTACCATTGATACTATTCATAAAATCAAAAGAGTATACACAGCAAAATATTTAGGTATCGATTTTGACCCTACCATGAATTTTAAAACACATATTTCGTTGTTGAGATTAAAATTATCAAGAAACATAGGTTTGCTCCACCGACTAAAATTTTTATTCTCATATAAGGTTCTAAGAATCCTATATCTTTGCGTAATTGATGCACACATCCAGTACTGCTCAGCTATATTTTTGTTGACTTTTAAATTACATATTAAACCACTACAAACCCTGCAAAACAAAGCTATTCGAATTCTAGATAAGTTCTTACATCATCCGAGGAGTACAAATATCCACTCTGAAACACGTTGTTCTTACCTGTTTCTAGACATAATGACTCTTACACAGAAATCTCATCTGCTATTATCTAGTTGGTTTCTTAAAATTCCACATGTATATGATTTCTTTCTTGACCAGAATTTACTGTCCAAACATCAAAATTCCACGATAACAAGATGTGTTAACCCGTATAAACTACCTCTGGTGAAAAATCAAAGATCCCGTTTCAAACTGCGGTATATGATCCCATTAACAGCCAACAAATATTCATTAAATAAATTTGTTGAGTTACCAAAATGATCATTCAAGAGACGATTAAAAAGTTACTCTGCTTGCAAGAAATTTTTTCTAATTTTTAAATTAGGTAAAAAAAATTTATTTTATATTTTTTTTGGCCTCACTCCACTTACTCCACCTGAAATACTCTCATTAAAGATTCTCTTTCGGCATTTGACCAGTCAACAACTAATTGAATTTAAGCCGGATTAACTCTGTACCTGTTTGGAATAAATAACGAGTGAAATACTTTTGAACTTGTAATTGAAACTTGTTAGATAAATTTATAAACTTGTATATGATTACGGCTGAAGGATTATTTATGGATTATGGCTGTAAGTTAGTATTCAGCACTACTATCGTCTGAGTCGTGCATTGAAATATTCGGATTACTTGGAAACCACGGGATTACTTGCCCCACTCAAAGATAAGTTATTATTTGTTCTCATTGTATTCATTTAGCCAGTGTGGATCATTTCATAATTGTGCTTATTGAGAACTTCTCTGTGGATATACCTTTTTCAATTATTTGTTTTTGGACTGATGCCGAGTCATGAGTGAAATTTGCTTATCATGGACAATTGGAATACCAGTACGCTTTATTATTGCCCAGTTTTGAATTTTCAAAACTGTTGGACCATCAGTCTATTGTGAAATACGCTAGTGATTTTTTCCCGTATGAAGATGTTCTTGGAGCTAAGAAACTTTTATATAGCAATTGCTTCCCAGATGAGCCTAAACCTCGTCGTTCGGGACCCAGTGCTAAGAATAGTTCATTGTCGGACATTATCGCTACTCTTTCTCGCTGCTCTGCAGAAAATATTGATATTCCAGAGTTCGTGATCAAATCCCCCTCTGAAGTCCCTAGTATTCCGGTGTCAGCTTATTCTATCCTTACCGCCAAAGTCAACCAGTGCCTTGATCAGTTAAAATCGCTTGCTCACCTCAATAGTCCAACAATGTCTATAAATAGTTCTTTGTTCTCAGATAGTAAGGGTACCAATCACAAACCCTCGTACGCCGTTGTTCTTAAATATCCACCTCCAGAACTGAGAAACCCTGTTTCTCGCAAGGAAAAGCTTGATTCTTTCGCCGGACATGACGGTATTGTGTCGGTAAAGTCCGATCCGGTAAGGAAAAGATGGGTTGTTGTTACGCGGGATAAAGTTTCCGCCAATTCTCTTGCCACATCTGCTGTTGCGAGCTACCCAAATATTCTTGCTAAAGTGATTAGGGGAATTAGGGGACTTCCCGATAGTGTTTCTAGCAGTATACTCATCTCCGTTATTCCTGGTCCTGTTGAGGCCAGCCAGATCGGCTCTTCTCATACATTCCGTTTAGAGTTCCTTTATTCCGCTGCACTAAAATCTGCCATCGCTACAGGTGTGCGCTTGGGTTACGAGTCTTTTAAAAATCGGAACACAAAGAATTGCCCAGACGGTGTCTTAGAGGCCAAATTATCAATCATTCGTTAGCTCACTGCCCATGTGCCCCGAATGAGATGAAGTGCTCTAAATGTTCTGGGTGCCATTCCAATACTAAAGACAATCCTTGCTTAGAGGCTCCGAAATGTGCAAACTGCGGGGAAGCTCATGTTTCCTATAGTATGAATTGCCCATGGATAAAACGCGCTCTGAACTCTGCTCCAAAATGAACCAAGTCACTATTTTAAGTTTTGCTTCTCTTAATATTAACGGCACAAAAGACAAAGACTTGTTAATTAATGAATTATTAGTCCATGACATAGTGTTCTTGCAAGAACATCTTTCGACCAAATCAGACGTTTCTAGCCTGAAGCGATCTTCTGTCCACCATTTTTTTTCGCAAGAGGCCAAAAAACTAGAGACCGCCCTTCCGGTGGCCTAGCAATTTTTTCCGTTCCCCTTCAAAGCCCTCTGTGATTCATTGTGATGATAACATCTTAGCGATTCAATGTGACAGTACCGCCTTTATAAACGCTTACTTATCTTGCGATCGATGTTCTATAGCATTGTTCACATCTTTCACTAAATGTTGCTCCAGTTTTAAGTCTCTACTCGAAAGTCTACGTTTGAAAGACCTAAATTGGGTTTTAGCTGGTGACCTTAACTGTGACATTCTTGGTACATCCAATAGATCAATCCTCTTGCTAGAATCACTTCCTAGCTTATATCACGTCGCAGTTAAGAGCCTCCCATTCACGTATATTCATAACAGAGGCTGTTCAAAATCGAACCTGGATCACGTGATCTCTTCCAGTTCCAGCTTAATATCATCGATTGTCAGGGTGGACGAAGAGATGAATAAGGATGACGATCACCTTATTCATAGCTGTAATTTGTCCTGTGAGCTATCTGGCAAAACACTTTCGGCTCAGCCAAAGTGGCATACGAAGTTGAATTGGGATCGTGCTAATGTCCCACTATACCTTGATACGCTAACTACTTTACTGTCAACAATAAAAGTGCCATATCACCTGCTGCAAACGTCAGTTTCCTCGCCTTCAAGTAGAGTTGACCTAAATTTCTATTATTGTCAAATCGTTCATTGCCTTAAATCAGCTTCCAAAGCTGCAGTGCCTGTGGATAAAGTTGGGATTGGTACAAGAAGGCCTAATTGGAACGTTGATCCTGAAGTAAAACGTGCTAAGCAAAAAGCCAAATTTTGGCTACGTATGTGGATATCATGTGACCAACCATCTTGCGGAACTGTTTTCTCAATGAAAAAAAAGTGTAAACTTGAATATAAGGCCAGTTTGAAGAGGGCACGGTTGAATGCATGGCCAGGCCCCACCGATAAGGCCTCCTGGAATAAGGTTATTAATAGTGAGAAACGTTCCCCATCTACCCTATATTGTCTCCAGCTAGCTAATTTTGTTGATCATTATAAGCGTGTGTTCAGTGTATTTAATAGTTTTTTCTCAGTCTTTTTATTATAAGTTGCTTAAACCGCTTTTACCATACCGTCAACTGCAAGCTCATGTCCAGCCTGTATCAATATCTGAAATTCGCCGGGCTTTAAGAAAAATTAAGCGTTCAAATAGCCTTGATGGTGACGGCCTTTCTTACCGATTTTTTGCTTATGATTGTCCTGCTCTACTTAACCATCTACAAATATTTTTCCAGTCCTGCTTAGCACAGTCGCTTGTTTCTGATAGTTTTCTTTGTGGCCGTGTAACGTCTATTCAAAAGCGAGGCAAGGACCCCACGTCATCTGTGAATTATCGTGCCATTACAGTATCGTGTTTCTTATGGAAGTTTCTTGAACATTTGTTACTACCAGAAATTGAGTCGAATTGTGATTTTATGCCTTTTCAATTTAGTTTTCGGAAAGTTTCGGTTGCTCCCATGCACATCATGTTTTAAGCCGACTCATGAAAGATGCCGTAAAAACTAAAATGTCTATATACTGTCTTACTGTTGATATTTCTGGAGCTTTCGACAATATTGTGCACACTCAGGCTCATTTTCCCTTGCGTCTTCAGGTGTTAATCCTTCCGCACTAAGTTTATTGTCCTTTTGGTATTCAAAGTCTAAAATTCAAGTTACCTGGAATGGCCAAATATCTGACCCGGTAAAAATTAATAAGGGAGTTTGACAAGGTGCCGTATTGTCTCCCAGTATATTTAAATGCGTGCTTGCATCGTGCCTGCGTCCCCTTAGAAATTCTGTTTTTTACGGTAATACTGGTTTGTCTTCTATTGCATATGCAGATGACGTTCTTCTTGTTGCCTGGACTCGCCGTGGATTGCTTTCTAATTTTACTATATTAACCGATGAACTATCTAAGATTGGACTGTCAGTTAATGCGTCTAAATGCGAGTTTATTTGTTTTAATAGCCCTTATGCGGTCGCTCCATTTGTTACTGGGACTGCAGTTCTACCATGTTCTTCTTTAGTTAGTTGGCTTGGTTTGTGTTTCGGCCCAACACTTTCTACTACCTGGTCATCCCTAGTGAATCAAGCCGTGAAAAACCTACGTGTCGCTTACGGAAAAATATCCCCAAACAAAAGCCGTTACAACCGCAACGGTTTGTGCATGATTTATAACGCTTATTGCGCCCCTGTACTTTTGTTTTTATCAGACATGGCTCATCTGTTTCATAAGAAAGATCAACATACTCTACGTACGGCTTATTTCAGATATTGCAAATTCCTCCTCCGGCTTCCTAGATGGCACCGAAACAAAAAAATAATTGCTCGATTTGGTTTAATTGATGTGCCTTCTCGGATTCGGTCTTCCAGTGATGATTTATGTAAAAAGACTATCAACTTCATTCACGTTTATGACCCTCTGCAGCCTTTTTTCCATATTGATACTGGTTAATTAGTCGATGTTGTCATTTGTTAGTTTGAAGTTTTTTTTCTTCGCTGTTTATCGTTTTTGTTTTTTTTATTTATAATACTCCGTACTTTGTGTTTTTTATACTTTTACGGGTAATAAAGTTCATTCATTCATTCATTCATTAAAGATACTGTTTTTTTTATTTTATTGATGAAATAGTGGTTCATTTTTTGTTTTCTGTATCAACGAGGATTGATAAATTTTGTTTATATGTCTTGCCCAGTAGTCGAGCTTGTCTCTCCATTAGGGCAAGTTGAAGATTTTGATGAATATGAATTTTTGAATAAATGAATAAGAAAAGAATCTGAACCTGAAGTCACAAAAAAGGGAGTGTAGAACAAATACTAATCCCTAACCACAGTAAAATCGTAACATTGCGAATTACTGTGTATTCACAAGACAAATTATGAATCGATAATTTGGGTTTGAAAACTAAATATTCACATTTATCAGCATTCATAAGCACACCAACATCCTGAAAAAATTATAGAATTATATTACACACATAATCCCAAAATAGACTTAGTTCGGCTTAAATCTAGAAGGTCGTCAGCGTGTGCAATATAAGACACATCAGATAAATTATAAGTACGAAGGCTTGATTCCTTATAGCAAATTCTGAATGCAAGCAT
This sequence comes from Artemia franciscana, assembly GCF_032884065.1. NCBI lineage: Eukaryota > Metazoa > Arthropoda > Branchiopoda > Anostraca > Artemiidae > Artemia > Artemia franciscana. Next base: position 4,902,642 of record NC_088868.1, read on the forward strand.
TAATTATATAAGGTGATAGTGCTCCACCCTGTCGTACTCCAGTTAAACTGGTTTATTAGCATAGTATCTTGTGCCAGATTTTAAACAAAGAAACGAATTACTATACCAAAAGCTAAGTAGATATATGACAGAAGGGTGCACTCTAAACTCTGATAAAGAGTGCCATACATGTCCATAGCAAATTCTATCAAAAGCTTTAGACAGATCCAAAGCGCAGATATGGAATTCATAACCTTTAGACTGTACATAACAAAGAATTGAAGCTAAAACCTTATGCTCTTGTTGGCACCCAATACGAGGTTGATACCCAAATCGGTTTTTGGTTTGAGTCTTTCGCACTTCGTTCAATAATATGTGGAAGCAGAACAAATTCAAAATCCTTACTAATTTTGCAAGCAACTGTGAAGGGCCTATATAAATTACAATCAATAGGGTCTCTCCATATTTAAAAATAGAAGTTACCGTTCCGCAAAGGAAGGAATCAGGCACCATTGACAAACACAGACTAAACTGTGCTAGATAGCCTGGACTTCACAATGATGACGGACTTTGCATGCCCACCGACTTAATTTATGACTGCAAAAAAACACACCTACGTCTTGCATTCTGGAATGTATGGATATTGCGAAAGGATAGTAGACTTGATGAACTTGTCGAGTAGGAATTAAAATTTCAGCTGGACGTCCTTGTTACAGTGAGGTTCGTTGTCTCAGTTTCGGGACAACTATACCGAAAGAACATAAATTCCTATTTTCTGGACAGGTTGACTACCACCGTGAGGGAGTCGGTCTTCTCTTGAACACAAAAACTTCCAAAACCTTACTGGAATGGCAACCGCTTAACAGCCGTATCTGTATAGTCAGTTTTGCTTCCCAATACGCTATAATGACATTGGTTTCAGTCTTGGCTCCGGCAAATGGCGCTGACAGCGGTATAATATATAGATTTTACCGTACCTTGAAAGATGTGATAGGAGCTGCACCTTGGCAAGACATCATGTGTGTTCTTGGAGACTTTAATGCCAAAGTTGGTGAAAACACAGAACACGTACCCAGCGTTATTGGGAGGAATGGTGCCAATAGCCTAAATGAAAACGGCTGCCTATTCATCAACTTTGCCATTGAACATGGGTTGTTGATCGTTGGAACGTTGTTTCAGCATAAGAAAATTCAAAAATACGCTTGGACTTCCCCATTCAAGTTAGCCGGGGGTAATTTCTGTATTAGTCGAGGGTAATTTTTATATTAGTCGTAGTTAGTGTCTATATTAGTGGGGTAGTGTCTACATTAATTGGGGGTAATTTCTACATTAGTCGGGGATAATGTCTTTATTAGACGGGGGAATGTCTATATTAGTCGGGGGTAATGGCTATATTAGTCAGGGTTATTATCTATATTAGTCAGGGGTAAAGTCTATATTAGTCGGGGGTAATTTCTATATTAGTCAGGGGTAATGTCTATATAAGTCGGGGGTAATGTCTATATTAGTCGTGGGTAATGTCTATATTAATCAGGGGTAATGTCTATATTAGTCAGGGATAATGTCTATATCATTCGGGGGTAAGGGCTATATTAGTCGGGAGTAAAATCTATATTAGTCGGGGGGTAATTTCTATATTCACTATTAATTCATTCTTTGAACTGAGAGGATGTGAACTGGTTTTATAGTTGACTTGGATTACACAATAAGTGAAATTGTAAACACATGAAAAACTGAGAGCAACTTTGCCTGTGTTCACCCTGGTGCCTATCGGTATCGAAATAGACTGGCTACTAGTGGGTTATATTGGATATTTTGGATATATATTGTGGAATCTTTGGTGCACTATTTTAACCAAATATATCATTGGGGTTCATTGCGTTATCATTGCGTTTACTTTAGTCCTCTCCTTAATTGAGAATGCCTGCACTTAAAGAATTTGATATTGCGTTAGCTAACTTCAAAAATTATCCTCATTGGCCAGTAAAAATACTAAGAGTGTCCAAGGATAATAAAGGAAGGCCATTTTATTTGGTATTTTACTATTGGACACACGATGAATATAGACTTGTTGAAACCAAATTGTCAGAGTATAATCCAAGCGTTAGTCGAACTTCAACAGAACTAACTGCAGGTGCAGTTACTTCACCCTTCACACACCCTTCAGTGTGGAAAGGGGTGTGAAATAGGGGTGCATATTGTCGTCTGTTATATTTAACTACTGTATAGATTGGATTTTACAAAGGGCACTCTCAAGTTTTGATGGTGTTGTTACGGGATTTGTCATTAATGTGACTGACCTTGACTACGCTAATCACATCGACGCTCCTACCGCTGATCCAGTAACTGCCAAAGCAATGTTAACTGAAATAGCACATTTCTCTCAACTAAACAAAACTTGTCAGCATGACAAAACTAAAGCTGTGGATCTAAATATACAGTCGGATTATAAGCTTGTTCTTTACTGACAAGAGTTGGAAAGAGTCGATAGCTTCACCTATCTCGACTCAGTAATAGACCATCCTGAAGGCTGTGGCCTTGACCAACAGAACAGAATCAACAAACCCATCTTATCGCAACTCTGCCGCCATTTGTGGAACCGACAGGAGATCAGCATGAAGACAAAAATATCTGTATATAAAGCGGCTGTTAGATATGTCCTCTGCTATCCAGTTGAAAATTGGCCACTGAAGGCACTTCATCTCTATGATTTGGAAGTCTTTGACCACCGCTGTCCACAAAAAAATCCTGCAAGATTCGATGCTCCGACAGAATATCAAATGTTGATTTGCGCCACCACTGCTATAAAAATCGAACCCGCCACCAAGATTGTCAAACAGAAAAGACTGCGTTGGCTTGGTCTTGTGCTTAGAAGACCCAATGACCGCATCATCAAGCAAATGCTTCTAAATGTCCCGTTGCCAGATTGGCGCAGGTGACCTGGTGGTCAATTGAATAATTGGTGAGCAACTCCCGAAAACGAAATCAACCCAGTTGGCGGATTTCGAAGAGTTCCCCGAAAGTGGAAGAGCTGCTGGCTCCGGTTTGCTGAAGATTTGGCACAAGATCTCGACAATTGGGAGTCAACCTTAATTAGTATCCTAGATGCCGGATGAGGCATCTTTGTCTGGTCCAGCTACAAGTACAAGTAAGTAAGTAACTGCAGGTGCAAACTAACTTAAGGCTGCATTTGAGGAATTGAGAAATTCACCTGATATTTATCAATCCCTTTCCAAGACATAATGCATTAACAACTAAGGGCACGATATTGTGACTTTGTGTGGGAACTTTAACGCTAAAGTTGGAAGTGATCCCTCCTTTGCCCAAGCTATCCTTGATAAGCATGGACTGGGGGAAATCAATGATAATGGTGTACGTTTAATTGACTTCTGTGCGACTCATGAGCTTATCGTCGGCTAATCATTTTTCCCTTATAAACAAATACACAAATATACTTGGAACTCGCCTGATGGTGTAAAAAGAAATGAAATACACCATATTTTAATGGCCAAGCACAGGCGACGTTGTTTAGAGGATGTTCGGACCTTTCGAGGTGCCGACTGCTATTCCAACCATCAACGTAAAAACGGTCATAAAGCCCCAGCGGTCAGTAAAAACATTTAATGTGAGAAAACTGCATGACCCGTATGTATTACAAAAGTATACATCTACTTTGTCAAGTAAGTTTTCCATACTAAGGGACGAGTTGTCAATTGAAAATAAATGGGAAAAGATCGTTGAGTCCCTGAAAGAAGTGGCACAAGAAGTTGTGGGATATAACAGGAAAAAGAAAGAGCAGTAGATATCTGAAAGTACTTGGGATATCATTAATCAAAGGGCAAAAGTCAAAATTCTCGTAGATAGGCATGAACATTACACGACATGCACTAGAGAATATCTTGATGATTTAAAAGCGCAGAATAAGCGTCTCAATAGACAAGTCAAAAAAACAGACCAAGAATGATAAGAGGGTGTTCCTCGAAACTATGGCTGATCAGACTGAAGTAGCCGCCAGACGGGGAGATAGTCGCACTATATACGCTATGACGAAGGAGCTTGCGGGTATTTCGAAGGCTTCTTCAACCCAAGCTGAAATGAAAGAAGACATCTTATTAACCCAGACGGATGACACAAACCGACGCTGGATGGAGCATTTCAGCGAGGTATTAAATCAGGGGCCTCTCACAACTTCTTTAAATATCCCTGAGAAAACACTGTTCGATCTTGGAATATGTTCCGAACCTCTCTTGCAGAGTGAAGTGAAAGAGGCTCTAATGACTTTGAAAAATGTAAGGGCAGCCGGTAACGATGGCATACACCCAGAACTGTTGAAATATGTTAGAAGCGCCTTAGCAGTGCCCATGTTTGAACTTTTGTCACGTGTTTGGGATGATGAAAAAGTCCCGAGTGAATGGTCAAAGGCAGTAATTGTTAAACTCTTCAAAAAAAGACAAGAGACTAAATGTGATAATTGGAGAGGCATTGCTTTACAATCAGTTGGCAGCAAGGTTTTGTGCCAAATTATTTTCAATAGAATTCAAAGTGAAGTGGAGAAAGTTCTAAGAGATGAGCAACACATGGATTCCGCCAAAACAGATCGTAGTGTGACCTAATATTTTGCCTGAGAGTCCTGCTCAAAGAATCTAATGAATGGCAGGTTCAACTACTCAAAGTATTTATAGACTTTCTCAAGGCCTTCGACTCGATACACTGCGAGACCATGTGGAAGATTTTTATGCATTATGGGATCCCGATCAAAATTGTAAATATAATTAAAGCGCTATAACTCGATATCATATGCGCAGTACAAACCGAGGGTGGCTTAACGGACTGGTTCACCGTTCAGTCGGGTGTAAGGCAGGGCTGCATTCTATCGCCACTGTTATTTGCCATAGTGATAGATTTTGTGCTTCGTGGATGTAGCTTCAGTGGGGGTCTACAATTAAACCCACTAAGAGCCCTTCATGATGGTGTTTTTGCGGAAGATATTGCACTCTTCGCTCACGAATCAGAAGCTATACAACACAATATAAACGAACTTGGGCGTGTGGCAAATGCTTTTGGACTCTAACAAGACTAACAAGCTAACAAGACTAAATCAAAGTCATATGCGGTCATTCCTGACTTAGCTGAGGGACTTTTGGTCAACAATGAGGAAATTGAAGTAGTGAGAGAATTCAAATATCTCGGCAGCATTCTTACGCAAGATGCCAATCCTGAAAGATGCCAATCCGAGGTCTTCGATGGAGGAGCTTTAGTCGAGGGCCTTGGACAGGTCGTCTTGGCGAACCACTGTTGCTGCCTTATGTGCTCTCAGGCGTGGGAAGACCTAAGTCTAAGTAAGTAATCTAACACAGGAGAATGTGCCTCGTTGATTGATAAAGTCAATTCTATAGAACTTGACATAGAAAAACTAAGCGAAAGTTAATGCAAGCTATAACTAAGAAGATTAATGAAAATTTGACAGATGCTGATTCATTTTGCCAGTAATTCCACGACATTATTTGTCACATATATGACGTGATATCGCTTGATTATCAAACCAAATTTGAAAAAATCGTAAACTTTCTGAAAACTATTCGCAACAAATTATTATTCAAGATGAGAAAATAGTGAGAATTGAGATGAAATTAGATGCATTCGAATAAGAGGCGAAGCTTGATTTTCTAATTTTGCATGGTATTCGGCATCAGCCTAGATCTGACCTCAAACCAACAATCCTGCAAGTTGTCGTAACCAAAATTAACCTGACTGAAATAAATGTTGTCCAGATTAGGTCTATCTACAAGTTCAAAATATTTCCTGCTCTAACCGATGCCTCCCAAAACGACAAAATCCCTCCTGTTTTATTTACATTATAGGGATATAGCATGGAAAGTCTTTAAAGAGAATGCCAGATTGGCTTCAAGTGGAATTCTCCTATCGGAATCATTGACAAAGAGCTGATATGAGATCCTAAGTTCCGTAAAGGATATATTTGGCCCTAGAAATGTTCGGACTGATGATGGGCAGATTTTTAGCAAAGCCGAACGGTGAAAGTGTCATTAGAAAAATTCGTACATTAGCCTTCTGTGTCTGAAATAGACTTTTTTTCGTTTTTTTCTTTCTTTTTTATTCTCTAGGTGATTATTTTTTAGGTATGTCTGGTATCTCGTCATTTATATATTTAGTGCATTTTAAACTGTTATCTCTCATTGTGTGATTCTGTCTAAGGATATACTTACGCTCCAATCAAGTTCAATGGAAGTTATGTATTGTAATAATTATTTTTTCTTGCTACTTGCCTGTTCTTACAAGTCATTCCGTCAGTTTTGGATTTTAATCCTTCTTTTCTTGAAAATGATTTTACTCGGTATTGGTCTCTTGGGTTCTTTTTGTGCAACGGAGCTTTGTAATAAGATTAATGGTTTATGTAAGTCACTAAATCTATTTGAAATTAATAATTTCAATATATTCAATAACATACAATGTATATGTCTCTTTCTTATTAATACGATTGCTGTGATTTTAGTTTTTTCGTTTGTTTATAGCCTCTTAGTATTTTTCTTTTATATTGCTGTATATTTCTGTATGTTTGTGCACAGGTTTGATACACCGTCTCTTTAAGTCGTATGATTTTTTCTAACTCAGGCTCTGGGGATGTTTACTCCCTTAATGGGTGTCTACTTCAATTGCAAAGTAATCCAATAGATGTTTTGAGTATTGTTGACGATTCTATTAGTCAAATTAAAAACAATTCTTTAAATTTTTCCCATTCAATTACTAATAAGTATGTCTCCGATTTAAAGTGGGCTACCAGACGAGACGATTATTTTTAAGTCCTTCAACTCAATACAAAGGAACTATATTCATCGATAGATCGGTTGAGGCAGATAGTTTCTAATGGGTAACCTGATGTTGTCGGGTTATGTGAGTCCTTTCTGAATTCTAATAATGAAATGCTTCCTGATGTACCTGGTTACAAAATGGAACGAATAAATCGTAGAAGGATGGTAAAGGGTGGCCTAGTCTTGTATATTTCTGATGTTCTTCCCCATTTTGTTCGAAGCGATCTGTCAAGGAATTATGAAGGGGTTTCTTAATCCCAGTTTATTGAAATTTAATACCAAAAAAAGGTTTCGATAATTGGTAATGTTTATAGATCGCCGAGTGGATCCGTCCCTTCTTTTCTTTTGTTAGCTGATGAGATTTTGGATTTAATAGGGAGACGTTAGTTTGAACTAGTAATAATGTGAGATTTTAACATAAATCTGATTGATGTGGCCTACTCTACTACGGTGGATTTCCTCTCAACTATGCTCGCTGCTGGGGTTCTACCAACAGCCTGTATTCCGACACGTTTAACTGATATGTCAGTGTCTTTAATTGATAATATTTTTTCGTCTCTTAGTGTGGATCGAAATTATGTTGTATCGAATGATATTTCAGACCATTTTCCTGTACTTTCCAGTTTTAACTTTGAACTAAAATTAAGTAGGAATAATGCAGCAGCTTTTTTAGGGTTTCGTCTGAATGAATTAATCCGCCTCAGATCCCATTTAGCTGAGAAGACATGGAATATTTTAGTGAAGATAATAATTTTTGCTAAAAGTTGATTGTATTTTTTTGAGTCAGTGAAAGTGTATATTTTTGAGGTATGTGCTCTGACCCGCTCTAATTCAAAGTCAAAAAGATCTACTCCTTTTAACAAATGAATGGCACCTGGCCTTCTAAAGAGTTGCAGAAGAAAAAATTATCTTTGGAAAGCTTCTAAGCCAGCAAAGCCATTTTTGAATGCTGCACGTCTTCAGCAATTCAAACTCTATAGTAATTATTTTAACTCTCTGTGCCGGAATGTTAAATTCCTTTATTATTCTAAAATATTCTCAGATTGTGGGAAGGATATTCAAAAATTTGGCAAGTGATTAATTCCGTCCTTAAACATTCTTCTCTGGCTCCGTCTATCCCTCCGAGTCGTTTGGTTGGTGATTTGGTTTTTGTGTCCATCTATTCAGGAATCATTTATATTTTTTTGCCAATATTGGGAAAACTACTGTTTCTTCAGTCAGGGGTTCGCTGTCAAAACCTGATTACAAATCTTATCCTTTTTCACCTTGTCTCAAGTCAATGGTGTTGTATCTTGCTTCTGATGTTGAAGTAGCCAGGATTTTGGATAGCTTGAAAGGTTCTTCGTCTTCTGGCCCTAACTGCATTCAAACTATGGTAGTTAAGATCATTCTTCCTTCAATTATTTCTCCATTGACGAAGCTTAAAAGTCTTTCTCTTGAAAATGAGATTTCCCCCAGTTCTCGTAAGCAAGCTAAAGTGACTATCTTATGTAAAGGTGGACCTCAAAATAATCCAGCCAATTATCGACCGACATCTTTGCTGTCTGTTTTTAGCAACATTTTTGAAAAGACCATGCTTTCCCGACTACTAGCTTTTCTAGAGCCTAAAAAATTTTTTTTCATGATTTTCAGTTTGGCTTTTGAGCTAACAATTCTACGGAACATGCATGTGTAATTCTTTTAAAATTTCTCCCCACTGCGTTTGACTCTGGTTTGATTCCTGCTTCTATTCATGGGATTCTTCTTTATAAGCTATGATACATTTGTGTAAGAGGAGAGTCTCATACTTTATTTGATTCCTGTTTGTCCGGTAAAGCTATCTCCGTCGATCTCCTTTCTCGCTTTTCGTCTGAAGTTGAGTTTGGCGTTCCTTGAGATTCTGTTCTTGGACCGTTTCTGATTTTGGTTTATTTTAATGACCTTATAGTTGCAGTTAAGAAATATATATATATATATATATATATATATATATATATATATATATATATATATATATATATATATATATATATATATATATATATATATATATATATATATATATATATATATATATATATATATATATATGCTATTACTATATGTAATAATAATAATAATAATAATTAATTTAGTAGTACTACTGCTAGTAGTACTAATAGTTATATACTATATATATAGTTATATAGACATATTGTACTGCTATACTATGGTTATTATATATAGTATATATAGCTAAATAGTATATAGTATATATATATATATATATATATATATATATATATATATATATATATATATATATATATATATATATATATATATATATATATATATATATATATATATATATATATATATATATATATATATATATATATATATATATATATATATATATATATATATGTACTATATTACAACTATATTTATACTATACATAATATTCAATTATATAATATAATATAATTAATGTATCCCAACCATTTAAACTAGCTCCTAATTTTCAATTGCCAAAGCAACAGAATAAAATTGGACGGGGCAAGTTGTAACTCTATATCAATCATAACAATGGGAGACATCTATTGAGATATATTAAATATTTCTTGATTTATTTTCCCAAACAAGTGTAAATCACTAGTTGTCACCTCTCTAAGTACATTGGTAGTGTCAGTGTCAGTGTATAGTGTCAGTGATAGTGGTAGTGTCAGTAAATCCCTCAATTTCTTATAGAACTCTGACGCCATTAACGTGAAATGTCTGTAACTTGCATAGTTTGAAAGATTGTTGCTCGTGATCACCGACATTTATGTCGACACTTTTTGTCTAAGAAAAAATTGTGTAGTACTCAATTTTCATAGGATAACCCCTCGGTGGTACTTGATTTTATTTTTAATTTTTTTACAATCACCTGCAAATCTATAAATGTAGAACTAAATGTCTAATTTAGTCTTCACTAGAATAAATTTGAAAATGAAAATTTTTCAGAGAGTGGTTGTTGCGGATAAAATTGTTCATAGTAACCATGTTTTATACTTACCTCAACACTTTCTGAATTGAAAAGCTTTAATGATCATGTGACTGACGGAGAAAATTCTTTGTATGGTAAATATCCCATTTCTCGGGAAAGAATTCCTCTTTTGATCTAAAATTTTTTGTCTTGGAATTCTTTTTTTTGTTTGACAAGAGTGGTGTCTTTTTAATGAAAAATGAGATGTTTTCGCCTATTTTAAATCTTTTTTGATTATTCGTGACTTTAATCGCTTGCGGAGGGATGGAGTGCTAAACCTGATATCCTGTGGAATACTTTGTTTAAAATACTTCACAGAGCCCCAATCTTACTGTGTAGAGAACATAAGATCTGTCGTAACCGGAGCAATATATTCAAACTGCGCGTTCCGCATAAAAGCAAAAATCAATGACATTCTGCAACGGGTTCACATACCTACACTGACTCTTCATTTATCAATGATGGAGTTCCTTCAATGCTCGCTTTGGCTTTTGTAAAATGTATTAGTGCAATTGGATCATGGGCAAATTCCCCATACAAATTTAAAATGTTTAGACTTTCTTCTCTTGTATGTAAAGACAATGGAAATCCGCTCTAGAAATTATCCTTTGATAAATCCTACAGGACCCTTCATAAATTGAAAATGGAATCCCTAGATCGAAATTCACAACTATTTAAAAACAATAAAACCGATGTAATGTTTGCAAACACTCATGGTATCGTTATATTGGATTTGTCTGGTTTTCAAGATTTTAGTACTGTTCGAAAGAGCAGGGTACATTTAAGGTGTACCTTTGCCGAACCGTTGGCGGAGAGTTTAGCATTAGATCAATTTGAAAAATATAGGAAAATTGTCCCTGATGGTAGTGTTCTATTAGACTTGTCACAATGAATACAATTCAAATAATCTGTCTATTCAACTTGAATCCGCAAACGTTTAAATACAAATCCTATTGTATAACCTCGGATTTCCTTGAACATATTCAAAGGGTTTACAATACAATTGTCATTATTAATATTAGTTTGTCAACTCTAGAGATGGGGCATTGGCTATGCGTCTTCCAAACAGCAACATATATTTAATTTATTGATCCTCTTGTCTTACCGTATGCATTTCACACGCCTCACATCAAAAAATTTTTCTTCAGTCTTCAGTGTCAACTTTCTTTCAAGTGGGGTATCTATTATTCAAAATCGGATGCAAGTACAAGATTTATTGACCAAAACCTGTGGTGTTTATACACTACTATATTTAATTTTTCGATGTCATGGCCGTACTTACAGTGAATGTCTTAGCATTTACGTAGAAAACTCTTGATTGATCAACTTTCTAGTTGAAAATACACTTTCTTACAGATATAATATAGATTTCAGTGCCCCAAGAGTAAAGTACTTGAAAATATTTATAAATTAGTTTATTAATAAGAAATGTATGCACAAAAAATATAAATTCTTTAGATTTCTTCTTCCAAATATAGGTAAATATTGAAAACGATAAGTGGTCACAACTCTTCAGGATTCAATTGGTACTCATCTTGGCATGTAAAGCCAGGGACCTATTTTCTACGATATAATGAAACTTCATTTTTATTATATCTTCTTTTAGAGTCAATAATAATGTCCTGATTCATATCATAAAGTTCATCTATTTCAGTTTACTTATCATAAGCAATGCTACACAAACAATTCTACCCAAAAAATTAAAAACCCCGATCATACCCGTCTCTCAAACATTAACTGAAATCACGTTTAGGGTTATTTCCAATCGTACAAGGGCAAGTATTTTCCTATTTATCACATTTATTATAGTAATGGATCATAGGAAACCTCAAGTGTGAGAGTCACATTTCCAAGACAGGAATTACAATCCTCAATCTGCTCTGTATTTCCTCTAAGAGATGGATAGCATAATTTCCACTTTTCGTCATAGTAATCAACAATAGTACAGTTCTTACAGAATAACCAGTTGCCCAATGTATACAAACATAATGGGCATTTTTGTAACGTTTATTCACTGTTTACCGTCTCACTTCAAAAAGAAACTGACTTGCGGTAGATAAAATCAATGCTCTTTGCTATCACTAATCGCTTATGCTGATCACTTATTGGCTCGCTAGAGAAATGGGAGGAGTAATTGAAACTCTGGGTAATCCTGAAACAACTAAGAGGTATTATTTTGTTTCGTTTCATTAGGTATGTCAGTAAATTGACAAAATGCTTTGGGGCCACAGTACATAGGTCTCAGACAGTATTCCAAAGGTGAAGATTGATTATTATTATATCGTCAATCATTCTCTGAGAGAGTATTTTCCATTGAACAGATAACTCTTGAAAATATTCATTTAGAATCAAGCATTTTCTCCAAAGTCATTAGACACATAATTTTGTTTCTAAAATCCAACAAAATTTTTAATCTTTACCCTTTTACTCCCTATTGTAGACTAATAACAAATGAAGATTCATTCTACCTTCTCATAGAAAGTTAAAGATCCCACTAGAAAAACTTTTTCAAAAATGGAATAGCAACAAACTCCCTCCTGTTTTACATATTCATACAGATCATTGTCTTCAACACTTTTTGCTAATGCATGTAACCCGTCTTGTAATCTTTGTTTTCTTTGTATTCTTTTGTATTATATTCACTTTCGCTGCTAAACATAACTGTTCTTCCAACTTGAATTTGCTCGATGATATTACATATCTTGCCAACATCTCGTCGGATTCTGGGGTAAGCTGACGACTCTTCGTAATTTCTAGTGCGACGTTAGGTACTCTAGGTTTCTTTTCACAATTGCTACTGCCTGTACATCCAATAGCTTAAAAGTTTCCGTTACTAAAAAAGCATTAAGAACAATATTTGTAATGTTGAAAACTGAGCTCTTTGCCAGTACTGAGGCAAGTGGACCATAAGCTCTAACAAGTCACACAAAATTACTTTATATGTAACATAGACAAACAGTTACGTAGCAATCAAAGAAGAAAATTAACAAGCTCCTGCATCTTGAAGAAAACACTCCCTATTATTTCAAAAGCACCTGCATCTTGAAGAATATCAATAACACAAGTGTCTTGAGGAAATCACCATTAATGCTTCCTCGTTATTAATGATGAAAAAGAAAAGCGTGGTGACTATGGGCTCGTTTGTAGTATTGTTCCTGTAACTAATAAAACTACAGCTGACTAAGACTAGAGCTGACTAAGGGTCGAGATATTTTTATCTTCAGATGTATTAGCTTCACATCAGTTAATTTACAGAATCAGAATTGAGCTATTATGTAGATTTTTTCTTAGAGAATGATATAAGCTTACTTAGGGTAAAGGAAATTTCTCCTTTTTGAACGATTTTCCACAGATTTTTAAGTTATATTTTAAATATGGAACAGATACAAATCTAGTTTAGAAAATATAGCTTAATATGTAACTAAAAATAAATCTCACCTGTCGAATCATACCACCATTGCCGTCTCATGTTGAAGCACTAAAACCATATTACCCCAGAACATTAATACAGAAAAAACTTGCATAGGGAATGTAAACATTAATTACATCTTTTCATAGTTTTTAGTTTAAAATATTCGATTCAGCACAACTTGGTATTTATATTAAAAATTGCCTGAAAAAAAATAAATACCTCAGTAAAAACTAAAGTTGAAAAAATACTTTTACCTTGAAAATATTATATTTCTCCCAGTCAATTTAACTAGCTTTATTTTGAAAAGTGTTTTCTCAAAAAGAGAAAAGACGGAGAGTGGTTATTTTACCATATAATAGTCTAGTTTTGGGTGCATAATAATTAATTAATCTAAAGAAATTTCCAAAAAAAAGTTTTCTAAAGAAAAGTAAAGACCCTATTAAACTTAAGATAGAATAGCCTGAAACCTACAATAATTCAAACTTAAAACAACAAGAAATTACTATTAAAGAATAACTGTAACCCAAAACAAACAGAAATAAATTAAACAATCATAACAAAAAAACCAACAACAGCTACTAATATAAATGAATAAATAAATCTCAAAGCGAGTAAAGCTTAAGTTGAATATGCAAATCAAGCCTAATTAACAGCAAGAAAAATCAGGTTGTACTATTTTCAAACCCTTTCCAAAAAAACGAAGCTCAGCAAGCAATTGGCCTAATATATTCTACCAATCTCCTCCTGCAAGTCAAAGTTGCCAAGTTTTTTGTTGTCCAAATAGACTCTTCCCTATCATTTGCAACACATGTTTCTTACATCAGAGCCATAATCTTGTGACAGGTAAGTATGATTAATCATGTGAATTATTTTCTTTGTCCTGATATCCTTGTCACCCTTTATTACTTTTTTATTTACCCTTTATTTTATATATCTCACACTGCGGATCTGTTTGGGGCATCACTTATCCTTCAGTTAGCAATAAATTAAAATTTGCCCAAAACTGTTCCATGAAAACAGTTTCTCGGCTGTCCCGACTATAACCCTCCCAGGACTTGTACTAAGATTTTGGTATTATCCCTTTTGAACAAATCATCAAAAAATTAAATCTATTCCTTGCATACTCCACTTAATTAAAAAATTTTCTTCTATAACTATTATCTTATTTTAATAGTAATAATTCTGAAGGCCTCTGTCTCCGTTTACCAACCGTTCCTTCTTTGTCCCCAAGCGTGTTTTTGGTTCCGCCCGGCCATTCCCCATCTATAAACCTATACTTCAATGGAATATAATACCAGTGTCGAGCTATCCACAAGTTTTGCACGCTGTATAACGATCTACTAAACTTTGATATTATACATCTCTAAATTTATATTAAATCTTGCTTTAATTACCCGTATTTTCTCTTTCTGCATGATTAAACGGAGGGTGAGAATCAGATCCGAGAATCTTCTGCCTACCTGGAACCCGGACTAGTTTTGACGTATTCGCTTATCCCTCGCTGTTTGGACTCTTCGTAGTAGAACGATGGCGAATAATTTGGATGCAATATCATTGAGAGATATGCCTCTATAATTGGCCAATTTTGCCTTAACCGCTTTTTTGAAATGTGAAGGATGACTGATATTTTGCACTCGTCTGAACTTCTTGGTTTTCTACATATTATTAAATAGTGGCAGTAGCTAGCTCACCATCAAGTGGGGAAGTTTTGTAAATCTAGGTGAAATACTATCCTCACCAGGAGATTTGTGTCTTTTGACCTTCTGGATAACTTTGATGATTTCGTTAAGGTCTGGCGGAGACATGTTTATATCATAAGGTTGTTTTGAGACCGACGGTGGTGTGTTTTGTAACTCAGCGGGTGCAATCACGTTGGGGTTTAGAAGGTCACTAAAATGGATTATCCATCCCTCCACTTTTTGGGCAGAGTCACCTATGGTATTTCCTTATAATCTTTGATATTTTCAGAAGCACTCAATTTCTTTCCGGTAGCTTCTTTAATAATTTGATTTTGTGTCGTGAGTCCTGGCTTCAGGCTGCGTTTTCAAGTTCACGAGCAGCATCCTCCCAGTGACTGGTTCGGTCTGTTCATACGTTTTGCTTAATGCCCTTCCTCAGTAAAGATTTTGACTGTTTGTCTTGACGACTTGAGGCACGCCTCTCTTCATTCATTTACAGGGTTTCTTTTGAAGTCATACTCTCTACAAAGGGGCGGGAATAGCCAAGTATATCAGCTGCAGCTTCAATGGTAGTGGTCTTAATCTGCCACATTTCTTCAGGTTCTTGAGCGTTGGTGGGTGGGGTATCGAACCTATTTTGGAGCTTAAGTCAAAACTGATGTTTGGATTGAGCACTATCAAGTTTGACAATGTTGAATATTCTTTTTGGGACTACTTTTCTTGTCGTTGTAGAACGTAGAAGGATATTTTGTAGAACAAGGATATGGTGGCTCCCTGCTCTGGACCCAGTACAGGCTCCTTGTAGGCACAGGCATCTTGTACAGAGCTTCACCATCTTCTCCTTTCAAAAATATTGTTTATATAGACTACGGTGAGATTAGCATTATAGCACCAAGTCTACCGGCATTATTAAGATGGCAAATAAAATAGGTCTCAATCTCAGAGCTGTCTTTATTTCAATTAATGTTACTAGTTGTCCTATGAGTTGTTCTTATACCTTTTAATTTTTAGACCGGCATTCTTCGGCAACAGAAGAAGAGCAAAAGGAACAGGAAAGGAGTTTTAAAGATCTTAATGAAGCGTACACTATGCTCTCTGATCCTGAGAAGAGATCCCGCTATGACAGAGAAAATGATGAATACTGATGAAGATAATGAGGAATATGGTGAGACTCTCCTTTCTTAATTTGAACCTTTTCCTTTTTTTATCTTCTATTTTTAATATCAAAAATATGTTGGGGGTCCAATCCATGTGCTGTATAGTTTGCTTCATTTCCTATGCAGCATATGTCTATAAAACTGATACATCTTAAATCTATAAAGCTAGTTTACATAAACTAACTGATTTTATTTCCATGTACTATTTATATTATCCAAAACTAAGGGTCTTAATGAAAACAATACAGAAAACACAAAATCAAGGTGTTAAAATCTTTTATTCTTCCAAAGAAGCGATAGCTTCTTGGAGTAATGTGTACTTACTAAGTATTAGAATTATCCAAGTCTCTGTATAGGATTTAATAAGTTTTCTTAAGAAGTTAATGGTGTTTGTTTGATTACGCTGAAATATTTGCAAAGCAGTTTTTGGAGCTGAAAACAAGAGGATTAGCCTTTCCACGAAAAACAATTGAGGGGTCAGTTATTCCACTGATAGGCACAACCAGTGGCTTCACTAGTTTCCTTCTTCTTCCCTTTTATGCAAAAATAATTTTTTTATCTATATGCACATTATGGATAAAAATTATCAGTACTGGCGCCATAAAACGGCACTAGTGGATGCTTCCTTACATGCAGCATAAACAACAACTCCATAGACAACGCATTTGTGGATTAGTGTCCTTAGAATAGAGAGTCAAATATTTTTAGTTTGGATGTATTCCTCTTGCTTAATGAATTCTGCATATACATATCCACATATACATTCAGAATGGTGAATGATATTGTATAGGATACAGAGAAGATGTCAAAAGTAGAATAGCAAGGACGCAAAGATTTCTTTTGCCGTTAAAAAAAAGTTAGGAAGAATGTCAATATAAGTCCTAGAGCTAAGATTTGGATTCTGGAAAGTAAGATTTGAGCATGCAAAGGTGCTAATTTGCGGAAGAACATGGTTTCAGGGACAATAACGACCAAAATAGTTGTCTTAGGAGAACAAGATCTGTATTATCTCATGCTTCTCTCAAGCTTCAAAGGGCGTTTTGTGCTATTGGCAACGTCTTGGCATTTCGATATGGTAATTAAAAGACAAAACACTAAACAAGCTTTTCAAAGAAAAATAAAAAGTTCCATTAAACCAAAAAAGAGCAGAAATAATATGGAATAATCTTTCATGCAGAAAACTACTATAAACTACCATGAATAAATAAATGAACCCCAAGATAAATAGAAATAACAATAACTATTGAGTCAAACTCATGACGTGCCAAATTAATACGAGTGGGGCTGACGACCCTTATACCATCTCAAGAAGACTTGAACATAATTTGTACTTCACTGAAAAAAACAAATGACTGCTGACTATCAGTTCAATATATAAATGCTGATATTTATTCCTTTAAATTTTAATATTTGTATTTATTAAAGTAAAAAATTGAAAACTTTTAAACGCATTTTGTTTCTTGTAAAGCTAACGAAAAAATAAGAGAGAAAAATGGGTTTAATCTAAATAAAGCAGTGGTTTAATTTAAATAAAAGAACCACAAATTATTAAACAATGAAAATCAGAGTATTTCAGCTCCACGTCTTGTAGCCTTTCTCGACGCAAAAAAAGAAAAAAAGTTTAATTAAGGAAAAACAAAATATAAAATAAAACTATCTCAAAGAATGACAACTAAACACACGGGGGAAACAAAACAAATAAATAAAACTAAACTCACATTTAATCACATCAAGACTGCTCACAACAAGACTGCTGTTACTACGCTGAACAAGACCAAAACAAATTTCTATTGTGCAACAAAAAGTAGCTCTCCTTTAAAGAATCAGTGTATAAATGGGGTCGGTAAAAAATGAAGACTGTATGCATCTGAAAAAGCAAAAAGGTCATAAAATCTCGAACACCTTTGATTAAATGTCCCAGGTTAACAACATTTATACTACATATAGCAGCAGGTCAAACAGATCCATACATTATAAATTATATGATTTTTTTTGCTAATTAGTGGTTCATTTCCTTTTCCTTTTTGTTTGTTTTCCTTTTTTCGTTTACTTTTGCCAGCTTTGACCTTATCCCGACTTTTGCTTGCAGTGTGGTTACTTGTTCGGGCAATATTAGATAAATCCCTATTGCTAAAAATTTGATCTACCCCTTCATTAAATTAATATAAACTGGGTTCATTCTGAATTCCCCTTCATCTCTGTTAATATTAATACTCCCATTTTAATTTCAATAATTTCTCTAAAATTTTACGAGAGTCAAATAGACGTTTTCACAATTTTGTTTGATCTAACAATACATGATAATACATAATATAATATTATATACAATTATTATGTACATTGTTATGTATTATTAAGCACAATACATAAAATATTATAATAAGGAGAGTCAAAGAAATGTTCTGCTAAAGTGGATTCAAATCTTCCGGTTTTTATTCTATTTTAACGAGCAATCTATCGCAGTTTTCTGTTGCTGTGATTTATTTTATAAGTTTTGCTATGTCCTTCTTACATAAAATTCATTATAAGGACGAGAAAATTTTTTGAATACTTTTCAAGTAACAACAAAAGGATTATACAAAATTCCTTGTTCTTGTGGTAAATTTTATTTAGGAAGGATACAACAAAATTAAAAAAATAGATTACAGTAGCATAAAAATGCCACAGATTGCATCACAGGTGTCTTATAATGTGAGTTGCATTTATTTATTTTGTTTTCTTCCTTGTGTTTAGTAGTCGTTTTTTATGGTTTCATTTTTTAAAAACTGTTTTTCTTGCTTGAATTTTTTTTTTCCGTTGAGAAGTGTTCCCAAATGTGAGGATAAAATATTTGGTATTTTCTTATTATTTAATGTTTTATATTGTTTTATTCAACTACCACTGCTTTTTTTAAATTGTACCCGTTTTTTTCTCTCTTAATTTTTTGTAAATGGGAACGCAGTATGGCCTAGGAAATTATTTTATTGAATTGCAAATTATGTTCTGGTCTTGAGATTACATAAGGGTTTTCAGCCTGTAGTCACTTTGGACTATTAAAAAGAGCAATTGAAATTTTAATTTCCAATTGAAGGACCTCCTTCCAAAGTTTCTACGAAAACACCTTCTATATGAAATGCTCTGGTCTTTAAAAAGGCAAATAAATAATAAATCGTTCCTACATCAATCTTTACTTAAGCAGCACTATTGTGCTGCCTATGAATTGCCTATTCACCTGTGCTGGGGTTTAATGGGGTTTATATTGGGTTTATATAAATAAACCCAAAGTCAAAGATCGTATTGTGTAATATTTTGTTAAGACGTTGACTAGTATGTAATGACTGGAAGTCAACCTCAATTTTATACAAAAAAATCACCTGTTTATTTATTATAATGTTTAGGCATTGTTTCTGATGCTTGTGCCTTGCAAAATTTTTTCCTTATTTACAAGTGAACCTACTTATTTAAAATTGAGTTTTTTTCTCCGTCAGGAATATATTTTAAGACAGCTTTTGTTGCTGCTTACTTTTGGGAAAGGTGACCTAAATCAGTATTGAACAGTACTTTTGAAAAACGACCAGCTGGGAGGAATTTCTGCTCGAATAATCTTCACCCCTCGAATTTGATTTTAAAACACCAGCTCCAGGGGAAGTTTACCAGTAATCAGTTACATCTAAAATTCTAAATCCCAAATACAATTAGAAATATAGCAGTGCTTATTTTCATTGAAAACGAAAAGAGCATTTTACCTTAGGAGAGATATCTGTCACTGTGATATTAGTTTAATTCACTTCCATCTTCATTTATTCACCTGAACCAACAGTATAACCTTCTAGATTTTAATGTGATGTTTCATTGAAATAATGACAAAAATAACGTTATTCATTTAAAAAATAAAACTGAAAGACCAGTTTATCAAACATTAGCACAAAAACCTTCTAGCACGGAATTTAGATCCTTGTAATCGATATTATTTATGTATAAACTATATCTGGCTAAATCAGACTGTATCAACAGTATGGAGTATAAAGCTATTTAACTCACAATACTTTAATTGTTAGGTATTCTTTGTTTATAGAAGTAACATAAATATGGATAAACAGTAAAGTCCATCTTTGGTCGAGTGAATCGATATAAAAGCATTGTAACCAGGAATAATGGTGTTGAAGGCAAATGGCCAATAGAAATTAGTTTGCTTGGTGGTGACAAACTGAGATTAGCAGGATTTTTTAGTCTTATAAGGTTTCCAAGACGCTTGGATGAATTAAGTGGAGTTGCACTGCCAAAACCACTAATTAGAACTTACTGTTAGTTCTATGTTGAAATAGCAGAGAAGAAAAAATTTAATCCCTTTTAGGCGGCTAGTAACTCAATAGATCCTAGTATTCCAGCTTCATCCATGCTCAATTTTAGCACGAAAGAATTATCAACGTCCAACTTATTAATTAATATTAGTTTCTTTCCTCCACGTGCATATGCAAGAAGGTCAATGGGACCGATTTTCTTGAACATGTTCATATTTTGTTATTGTTTTACATTGTTTGTACACTATGTTTTGCTTGTTTTAAAGGTTTTGACTTCCCTCTTTCCATCTCAGTCATGAACAAGCCAAAAGTCAAATTTTTTGGAATATGATAAAAAAAAATTAAGATAAATGGTGTATATTGTTCAGAGGTTTCTTTAGATGCGCAAAACGACAAAAATGCTTTCTTTAAGTTCATTCTGCTTATTATTTTAGCATTGCCGTTTTAATAACTATGATCTTACTGTTTGAAATGCCTCGGATATATCTTAAAGTTTTTTTCTTTTCAGCTTAATTCGATTCAGAAATGTTCAGTGCTTTCTGTTGAAGTGGTCTAAATCTGTTTGGTAGATTTCACATCGCTAAAGGTGGTGCTTTTCAATACAGTGGATTCAACTTCCAGTGTTTATACATTTAACTGTGTTTTATTTTTATGATATATTATTTTCAAAAGCCCATAGTGTGATCTAAAAATCTAGTGGATCTAAACAAAAAGAATATAAAAATAAAAAGAAAACACACAAGGTTCAAGGTTCTTTGTCACAATTAATTTAAAAA
>NC_088868.1:4923840-4990525 GCF_032884065.1 Artemia franciscana
CATTTCGCTTATAGTGAGTGAAGGGTCGAGGAACTTTCTGTTGGTTTTTGCACGACAGTAATGAGATTCAATGGTTGGGAAGCTTTCAATGTGATTTCTTATGTACGCGAGATCCTCTTCTTTACTTTTATTCACAGGATTCTGTGGTACACTAATAGGAGGTACTCCACCACTTGATAACTTATGAGCATAATGTATACGCTTATCATCGATGTCTAGGGTAGCAAAATAAAATCCTTTGCAGACCTCCACAGTTTTCTTATGAACTGACAGGAAATAGTGGAATGTATGCTTCCGGCGAGTCTCTCTTTTTTTGTTCCTTTTTTTAGGTAAAGGTTTCGTTGTTTTCAAATAGTTGTCACACCCTTTTGGAATCTTTTGACAATGCCCAAAAGTTTTTAAACACAATCTGACGATCAGTCTCTGAGAAATGTACAAAACATCTGAAAGGACACGAATGAGGGCAATTAAAGGGTTTCACTTCCTTCTCCTTTCCATGTAATTTTTTAGTAACAAGGTTCAGATAAACATTTCCAGAGTTTACTGCATTCTTAATCTGATTTTTCACCCACTTTTCCTTGTTATTTAACCTCTTTCTGACCTTTTTGGATGTATCATTTCTCGTTTCTGTGCCATCATTTCCTTCTGTGGTTGGAGACATGCTAGCAGAAGCTGTTTCACTGATTTCTCTGGTAGCCTCTGGCTCATTTTCTGTTCTATTACTTGTCCAAGCAGTAGGAGAGCTGGACTGGCCAGCATCTTCGCAGAGCGCAATACTTTCGACTTCTGATGAAGATCCCTTACTGGGTGTACATTCTGGATTTTCAGTATTATCGCCACTTTCTACTTGTGGGAAACACGTCGGATCAGCATCTTCATCAGAATCTGAAGACAAATCTTCGGGGCTAAAAAAGAAAGCTTTATGTTCTCCATTCTGGCCATCATATGGGTTTTCTCCAGCTTTGATAGCCTAGTATAACTGAATTACTTTCGTTAACTATGCCAGGGTGTCAGTCTCAATGATAGGGTAGCCACATAAACAACTAGTGGCACAAATTGGCGATTTTTTTGTAATAGAAGCATGAATTACTGTGAATTTGGCTTTTCAGTTTTACATGTCTAAAACATCTCTAAAAAATATTTTAAAAATACCATTGCATTCAGGACAAAATTGTGTGTTTTATAAGTCCATCAGTAAGATGTCCTAGCTATTTAATATTATTTCTTAATTTTCAATGTAAATTTAGATGTAAAAAAAGCAGCTGAACTTGCCTACAAAAATTTACTGATACTAAGGAGAAAAAGTCAGTGTTATACAGAAGTAATAACTCTACTGGACTATAACCTTGATGATCATATTCACATTTTCCCATCTAACTCACTTGCTAGGGTTTCTCATGCACCCAAAACCAGCTCAAAACCACCCAGTTTCATAGAATTTCATTGAAGCACATAGTTCCAATTTGGCCACTAGAT
Source organism: Artemia franciscana (assembly GCF_032884065.1). Classification (NCBI taxonomy): domain Eukaryota; kingdom Metazoa; phylum Arthropoda; class Branchiopoda; order Anostraca; family Artemiidae; genus Artemia; species Artemia franciscana. The sequence goes on from NC_088868.1 coordinate 4,925,317, forward strand.
GGACAGAACCCTAAAGTCAATAGTTAAACACAGGCATTTCCTTCTGTAAAATACTCTTTTCTAAAAAAGATTTAAAATGCTTAGAGGCAATATAGAGAGGTGATTTTGGCCTCAAATCAAAGCTGAAAGATAGGAAAATCATATTCGGATCTTCAAAAGCTCAGGTTTGATAATTTTTTTCTTTAGTGGCTACCCTATCAATGATCTAACATAGGAGGTCTTTAGTAGTAGAGGAAAAATTTTTAAGCAGATATACCTAATGTTGAGAACCAAGCTCATGTTCAGTTGTATGTTCAGTGGCGCAAGGGTTAATAGCCTACCACCTCATCTGTTTCCTTGACTGACATCTTTGACCCAGCTTTTTCTGCCCATGAACCTTCATTAGCGCCTCCTTTAGAACTGTGGAAGCAAACTACAATTAATGCTGCTATACATACTTCTGTTTCAAAATATCTAATTCTTACCTGTCTATTTCAGAAATTTCTGGGGAAATCGACATTTTCAGTCTCTTCGGCCTCATAATTATATCTTCTTCTTCTTCTTCTTATTCAGCAGACGGGCTTTTCAGTCGATACTATTTAGCCCTTTTCCTTTTGGCTCACTCTGTGGGATCGACAGAGCTATGGAGCTGGTTTGTCTTATATGATTTGTATCTGCTCAGATTTCTTGGAGTATATCTTTTGATATCAGCAGTTGAATTGTAAGAGGATATATATTGAGCTCTGTGTTCTGCGAGAAAGTATGGTCAGCAAGACTCTTGGCTGTTAGTGGAATTTTGTGGTGTTTGAAGCATTCTAACATTTTACATTGCAGGGTATACTGTGCAGACGTCAGCAAATTACATTCAAACAGGCAATGATCTATTGTTTCATTCTTAAGACTACATGACCTGCAAAGGGGGGACGAGGGAACTTCGCCACCTGAATTAGGGATCTGATATGAAAATTCCTGAAAATTTAGCCCATTTGAACCTGACCGAATTCTATGATAAATCTTGGAAAGGGGGTTACTTGGGAAGGGTGATAGGGTAGGATTCTTATTATTTAGCAGTACATCTGTAAGTCTCCAGCGGTAAATATCTCTAATGGGGATACCATTATCTTGTTCGCCAAGATAAAAAAGATCGTCTTCTTCTTTTGCAAAGTCGCGTTCAGCAAATCAGCAACTTTCGGCAAAACGGACCATGCTATAATCCCGTAAGCGATTCGGCAAAACCGCTGTAAAGAAATCGAAAAATATGCGATTCGGCAAAGAAGAACTGAAAATACAGGCAGTTACAGATGTCTTACGGCAATGTCAATTAGACCTTTCGAAAGAGAATTTTTTTACACAAGATGGCGTTCGCAACTCAGTTTCGCCAAAAATTGTTACATTCGGCAGAACCGCTTTCAGGCGACGAATTGTCAATAATGGTGCACGTTTGAGAAAAGCACTATTTCATATCTTTTAAAGGAATTGCTTGAACATTGTCTGCAATATTCAATAAGAAAAAAATTCGGCAAAAAATCGCAAAAAATTGGTAAGAAATCGGTATCAAACAGTTCGTGGTAACAAACTGTAGTAAGGAGCAACCCGGCTCAATAGTAAACGAAACTCTAAAAAAAGGAATTTTATTATAATAAAAGATATAAAATGAAATATTTCTTTTATAAAAGATATATCAAAAGAATCGCTTTTTCATGCTGATTCTAAATATATAAGTTTCATTTAATTTAGTCTTTGTCATCAAAAGTTACGAGCCTGAGAAAATTTGCCCTATTTTGGAAAATAGGGGGAAACATCCCCTAAAAGTCATATAATCTTAAAGAAAATCACACTATCGGATTCGGCATATCAGAGAACCCTACAGCAAAAATTTCAAGCTCCCATCTACAAACATGTGGAATTTCGTATTTTTTGTCAGAAGAAAAATCACGGGCGCGTGTTTATTTGTTTGTTTTTTTCCCAGGGAACATCGTATCGACCAAGTGGTCCCAGAGTGTCGAAAGAGGGCTCATTCTAACGGAAATGAAAAGTTCTAGTGCCCTTTTTAGTGACCAAAAAATTGGAGGGCACCTAGGCCCCATCCCACGCTCATTTTTTCCCAAAGTCAACGAATCAAAATTTTGAGATAGCCATTTTGTTCCGTACAGTCAAAAACCATAATAACTATGTCTTTGGTAATGACTTACTCCCCCAAAGTCCCTGGGGGAGGGGCTGTAAGTTACAAACTTCGACCAGTGTTTACATATAATAATGGTTATTGGGGAGTGTACAGACGTTTTCAGGGGGATTTTTCAATCCCTGGGGGAGGGGCTGCAAGTTTCAAACTTTGAACAGTGTTTACATATAGTAATGGTTATGTGGAAGTGTACAGACGCTTTCAGGGGATTTCTTAGGTTTGGGGTTGAAGGGAGGGGGCTATGTGGGAGGATCTTTCCTTGGAGGAATATGTCATGGGGGAAGAAAAATTCAATGAAAAGGGCGCAGGCTTTTCTAGCATTACTATAAAAAACAATGAAAAAATAAATATGAAAACGTTTTTTCAATTGAAAGTTAGGAGTAGCAATGAAACTTAAAACGAATGTAAGATTATTACGCATATGAGGGTTCTAAAAATACTTTAGCATAAAGAGCGAGGTATTTAGAAAGAGATAAATACCTCGCTCTTTATGCTAAAGTATTTTTAGTAATTTCAATTATTTATTCTACGGCCTTTTCGATTCAGTGGTCAATCTTAAATAATTGGGACAAAACTTACGATTTAGTGTAAAGAGTGAGGTATTAACGAAATTACAAACCCCCTCGTATACATAATAAAAATATAAGAATATAAAATTTTGTCACGTAAGTTAATTCTTAAATTACGCATATTTTTTCTATTAAAAACGTTCGATCAAAATTAAAAGTTCTAGTTGCTTTTTGAGTAACCGAAAAATTGGAGGGCAAATGGGCCTCCTTCCCCACCCCTTATTTCTCAAAATCGTCTGATCAAAACTAAGAGATAGCCATTTAGCAAAAAAAAGGAATTAATATACAAGTTTCATTTTAATAATTTATGCGCGGAGAGCCAAAATCAAACATTCATTAATTCAAAAACGTTCAGAAATTAAATAAAAAAAATAGTTTTTTTTTTACTAAAAGTAGGGAGCGACACTAAAACTTAAGACGAACAGAAATTACTCCGGATATGCAATCGGTTGTCTCCTCCGCAATCCGTCGCTCTTTACGCTAAAGTTTGACTCTTTGCCACAATTCTACTTTTTAAACAATTAAAAGCTTTAGCGTAAAGAGTGAGGGATCGCCGAGGGGACAGCTGATTGCAAATACGGAGTAATTTCTGTTCGTTTTACGTTTTAATGTCGCTCCTTAGTTAAAAAACTAGTTTTTTTTTATTTAATTTCGGAAGGCTTGAAATTTATTCGGTAGAAAAGTCTTAAAATCGGTAGATCTACCGATAAATCGGTAGAGTAGAAACACTGAGCAGTATAGTCTCTTCTGAAAAGCCCACATTTGATCAGACAGAAGAAGAAGCAGAAGAAATTCTACTTATTTCTAGGATATTGCAATGGGAAAAGTATTTCTATTTATTCACCTAAAATAATTGTTTTCTAGATAGGCTAGCTTGAACTTACTATTGTGATATTACAATCTAAGAATTCCATCTTTTAGTTTTTTCTGTAGCTTAGATTGCAGTAAATTTTCAGTTTAAAACACAGCCTAATTTTGGTGGAATGAAAGTGAATACGCCTATGTCATTTGATGTTTTTCATAATCCTATAATTAACTTTAGAGAAAATAAAATTTTAAGCCTCTAAACGGCCCAAAACAGCCCTTAGGAACCAAAAGTAATGAGTTGAGTTCTATAAAAATGGCAAGTGAGATACAATTGCTATCTTTAGCTGATTTAAGGATGGTAATAATTATTTTTGGTAAAATTCTAGTCCATTGACTTCGTGCTATCTTGGAAAGTTGTTGGGCTAGAGAATTGAAATTTTCAGGGATGTGTCTACAGGCTAAAGTATATCCCAGGAAGTTATTTTGAGATCCCTAACTATACCCCTTCCCCCTCCTCTATATAATGCAGTTTTTTGTGCATTACAGCTTATATTTTGGTCAAATTTGATCCTATATTACTATTAAAAGTGTGAATCCTTGCTTACCTTAGGAAAATTCAACTTTTCACTGTTTTTTAAGCTACTATATTCCATAATTAGTTCACCTGCATTGAAAAACAATTATTACCTTTTATGGTATAGTTTAAAATGGAATGCAGGCATTTAAATGCATCCCCTGTTTGAAACTCTTATCTTTAAAAGGCTTTTGACAGGGGTAATACAGATAAGAGTTTGAACTTTTAAGGGGCTTCTCACTCAAAATTATGATTTGTTGCTACAATTGCATAAGGTTTATGTTATATGTGTCAATAAAATTTATTTTGTAAATCATAACATCATAGAGAAAGTCAATTACTTCAAGAAGGCCCAATAATGATTCTTAGAAACCTGAAGAGAGGCAAAACAGAAATTTAGTGGGAAAAATAGCACAAGTCCTAAATACATGATTGATGTAACTGTAATGGATATGCTCTCTTTGGGTGAGTTTTTTTTTTTTTGGGGGGGGGGGGTAATTTGAAAAAAAAATAGAAAGATGTATTTGTAACTTACAAATGGGTGATCAGATCTTAATGAAGTTTGATATTTAGAAGGATCTTGTGCTTCAGAGCTCTTATTTTAAATCCCAACCAGATCCAGTGACATTGAGGGGAGTTGGATGAGGAAACCAGAAATCTTGGAAGACGTGAAAATTGAGGTATCTTTATCTTCAAAATGGGTGGTTGTATCTTAATGAAACTTGATATATAGAAAGATCATATGTCTGAGATGCTTAATATAGATGCTTATACAGAAATTACTCTGTATATGAAAGGGGTTTTTCCTCCTCATCGCCCCGCTTTTTATGCTAAAGTTTGACACTTCCTGTTAACTTTACTTTTTAAAATGGTAAAAAACTTTAGCGTAAAGAGTGGGGTGTTGAAAAGGAAAAGGCCCTTTCATATACTGAGTAACTTCTGTTCATTTTAAGTTTTAATGTTGCTCCTTACTTTCAGTTAAAAACACTTGTTTTTTTAATTTAATTTATACCATAGTTTTATAAATATATATTTAAAATTATCAAAATAAGCCCTTGATAAACATTAATTACAACACAGCTATCCAGAAAAGAAGTTTTACAAAGGAAAGTAAAGGACCATATTAAACTTAAGACAAGCTTCAACACATTCCTATAATATTTAAAGCTCAATGTTTTGTGAGAAACCAGGAAAGGAAAATATATAATTAATGAAAAAATCAAATAGTTGAGAAAATGATAATTTTGTCAGCCAGTAGCAAAATATGAAGACAAAAATCAAGCAAATATTTCGACAAGGACCTCTGAATAATGGAAGTGTTTTCAAACAAAATGAAGTGGTGAGTGTTATTGTGCACGTGTTGGGCCAAGGCAGAATCAAATTTTCTTGGGCCTTGGGTGCAAACTATGACTTTGTTGACTGAAAATTTGTGTTTCAACAATCCCTTCTCCCAATTGTTGGCGTTTTACCAGTATAGAAGATTTAGAAATGTAAATAGTTGATTTATCGAAATATAATCCTTGACGAGCCTCCCATCTTGATTTTTCATTTCTTCAAAATATCCTTCTCTTTTATTTCTGCTATCAACTTGAATCAACTTCTTACAATGGTAAATCAATTAACTGTTTAAAACCTCAAACATGTCACTCCTCTGTTACTCACATAAACTTCCTCAAATTTATCACCCAAATATGCGGGGCAAGTTTAAACTGCTGGGAAGAATAAATCATTATTCAAAGTTTCATTTATTCAAAAAAAAATTATTGTTTCCACTTTTTGTGGAAATAATACTCCAATTTGGAGTAATACTCCAATTTGGAATAAATCTGACATGTCAGACTAAACCATACAGGGTAAATTCCAACAAAGGGGGGGGGGACTTACCCTATGTATACAATTGGCTAGGTTTTGGCCATTCTAGCCTATATTTCAGAGTGTCAACTATTTACAAACTCTGTCTAACTATGTTGAGCAGAGTTTGCCAAAGGTCATGGAAAAGTGGGGCAAGGGGCTTACCAAACAATGGATCCTAGACAAAGTAAAGAAATATATCAGCAAGAACAAAATTACCACTCTTTTCACAAAGAAGTAGCTAGGTGAAGACTGGTGGTTTGGGTTTAAGAAAAAAAAAACATCTTTCTTAAGGACCCTGAGCAACTTGAAAACCCTGAGGGCTGTGCAATAAGTAGACCCTTTCATTATTTTAGGGTTTTATGACATGCTACAAAAAAAAAAAAAAAAAAAAAAAAAAAAAAAAAAAAAAAAAAACAGTAGAAGAGCTCAACATCTTAGACAAACCAGAATACTGGTACAACTTGGATGAAACTTCGTTTTGTCACAATCCTGATAGCCTTAACATCACTAGAGCAAAAGGATCACCACCAAAGTGGCAAAATGGTGTTTATGGGCTTAATAACACACCTATTCCTCCATGTATTAGTGCATCAGATGCGAAAGTGCCACTACTGGTAATTTCCCTGGGGGAAACACCTAAATTTCATGGCTAATCATTAAAGACCATCCTGATACATTTTTTTCAGCTACTACAAAATGATGGAAGGCAATAGACCTCTTCTATAACTAGTTTAAAGATGTTTTCCTGCCTCAGGAGAGAAAAAACACCTCTTATTCTTGATGGCCATGCCCCCCCCCCCCATTTATTCTTGGCACTTGTGGAGCTCACTTCAGAAAAAATGTTATTATCCTCTTGTTGCCACTCCATGCATCCTGTGTTCTATAGAACCTTTACAGGGTTAGTTTCAAAGGGCTGAAATTATCCTATGAGCAGAGGTCTATGAACTGGCAACAATGTTAAGGCAATATGTTGAGAAAAAGACATCAGAGACTCTGAATTTAATAAGAGTGACAACCACAGTGAATTCTGAAACTGGTCAGATTACTATTTCTATGTTGTCTATTCAAAAAAAAGACTCATGCCCATGATAAACCATATGAAGAACTCCTCTTGGACTCGGCACACTACCATTCTCTTGATGCCTCATTACTAGGGACATCTGGTAGGCATAGAATTGCTCAGGAAGCCAAAGTAATTGCATCTGTAGAGGCTTCAAGAGGGCTTGAACAAATACAGAAAGAAAAAAAGAAAACCTGGAGGACAAAAAAAAAAGAAAGTAAAAGTGAATATGCTCAAGCCAAAACTAGAAAAGAAAGAAAAGAAAGATGATCTTTCGAGTGAATACTGACGTCTCACTGTGCTCCAAAACTGACCAGATTGACACCTGTTATACCATTGGTATACAATGAAGAAAGGGAAGGAAGAAAGCAAAAAATACAGCTAAATGAGTACTATGTTGTATTGTACAATAGCAAATGTGATCAATAAGGCTTGCATATCGAAAGAGTGCTTGATTTTCCTGACAAAAATCTTTTTGCGTAAAATATCTTTGGTGTTTGAGCTTAGCCAACTATTCATTGGCCCCAAAAAGATGAAATTGAAGTATACATCTTTGCTGGATCATTGGAGCTTTCGGGAGCTGGTCCCTTCACTCTACCATCATCAAATTTGACTAGTTATCAGCCTGTACAACATGCACACTAGGGCATGCAAGTGATCAAAAGTTTGTTTTCTTGACTCCCTCTGATTAAATTTGACTTAAAAAAACTGGATTGTGAAGAATATTGCCAGTTTGACCAAGAGTGATGTCGAATAGTTTTTATTGTACCAGCTACTCAAAAAAAAATCTGGGGACCAAATTAAGCTGAAAAAAAATTGATAAAGGATTGGACTTACCTAAATCACCCTACTTGATTTAGGGAGAAAATTAAGGCAGGTACAGGTAGACCAAAAGTTACACATATAGATCTGTGTTTTATTATGTTTGGCAATTAATTTTTATGTACTTACACCCATACTGGCTCCACTCTTGGGAAGAATCCAAAATATTTTTACCCATTAGGTCTTATTATCAAGAGGCTGTATCAAGGCTAGACTTTGTGAGCTATTCGTGGGGCTTTTAATAATAACAATGATGATGATCATGTGGAAATGGCAAAATGTCATTCTTTGAAGGAATCTCAGGAAATCACTGACTCAGTCTAGGAAAGGACATGACTACAGTATCCAAAATTTACTTCCAAAATTGTTATTGACGTAGTATTATTAATATGCCAACATTTATAGCAGGAATAGGGGGATTCCCCTTTCTCTATAAGGTTGGTTCAAAGGAACACCCTGATAAGAAAGTCCTAAAATATCCTCCAAGGTTTAGATGTTTGTCTACCTGTGATTACCAAGAAAAACATATTGACAAAAAATATTACTCCTTAATTTGATTGTTTTTTAATATTTACATGTTTATTTATATTTTTTGCAGTGTCTCAAATCACTATTACCATGTATTTTGATGTTTCTACCATCAGCTTTTGGATTTTATGTCCCTGGTGTAGCTCCTGTTGAATTTACGAAAGGAGATTCAATTAGTGTAAGAGCTGTAAAAATGACCAGTGCAAGGACACAGTTGCCATATCGCTATGAATCTTTACCATTTTGTGAGCCTAAACAAAAAGAATTTATTCCGGAAAATTTAGGTAAGTTTTGCTTTTGACTGTTATAACTGAAAAGTTTGTGAGTTTTATGTGTTTTTGTATATTGCTTCTTGTTTGAATTTCTCCGTCTTTAAATAATTAATAAGAAAAAACCTTCTTCAAAAAGGAATTTAAAAAAAAGACTAAATAGCTATATTAAAACTGAAGCTAAGTAGAAATGAACTTATATGAGAATTGAAAATTAAAACAAGCAAATATTATTATCAATGAATCAATTAACACACAAAACAAGCAACAATCGAAATGAATAATTGTGGTGAACATAGAAATAACTGAAGTTGTTATAGTTTAATGAATGAAGCTGAAAACGAATTGAAACTAAAATGAATAGTCAAATCAAACTTAAAATGAACATGAATCATCACAAACATGAGTAGGAAAATCATCCCCTAAAGATTGTAAAGGCCAGAGTGTTATTTCTGCCTTACTGGAAACTGTTTGTATTTTAAGCAGCATGCTTTTTATGTGTAGTAACATAAACAACTCCCAAGAAACATGACAAAACTAGTCAACATTTACAAATAAGAGTATTGCCCCCCTCCTCCCCCTGCCCTCTAGTTGCTTAAGTGTTATTTGTGTCTTATTGAAAACAAGATGTATATTATGAATAATCTGGTTGTACTTGTCAAAACATTAAAAAAATGTATGAAAACCACTTTAATAGTCAAGTTTACCAGACAGAACTAATGAATGTTAGGATATCAGTGCTTTGAAATCTCAACAACATTTTGTCCTTATTTATTAAAATAATAAAAGGGCGAGATGAAATCTTTAAGATATATTTTGATTTCAGTAAGTGCAAATGAAGCTCTCTTAGAAGGTTTAGGGGTTTGGCAACCCTGCTTCTTTTTGTGATAATTTATGATTTTATTTTAAGTTTGACTTGATTTTTTTTTTCGCATTCATTCGTTATCTATATGATTTTTGTTTTTTATTCATTTTAATTAAATGTAGGCCTAATTCAGTCAAAATTTTGATGAACAATCATGTAAGGCTATAAACTTTTGATAATAGTTTTAGTTTAGAATTTCAATTGGATGGCGAATTGGATTTAATATTTATATGAATTGAAAGTTGTGCATCAGTTTTGGTCTCTAATGGGCTGAGGCTGTTCTGAACCCCTTCTTATGGGGACCCTTGGGTATGCATGCATCTTAATCTAGCATTTTATTAATATAAACTTTTGGTGTTTTATTTTGTTTTAATAGTTAATGAAATGCATATTAAGGTTATTTAATAAGAAATTCTATTGTGTCTTTTCAAAAAGAAATGAAAAATTGGACATCAAAATTCAGAACAACTAGATTTGTTTCTACAATTTTTTTTTCAGTTGGATTCCCTCCCCAGTCTTGAAATTTCAATTGAGCTGTCCACATAGCCAAAACTTTTAAGCGAATCAGGCTGAAAAAAATTGAATTCTAGCTCGAAGCAATATTACCATATTTTTCTTCTAAAAATTGTTGCCCTTGTTAAGGCCCTCTAGATCCTTTTCACTTAGCCTACAAGATTCACACAAGCAAAAAAAAAAAAACAATAATGCTTTGCCAATTTGGGGGTTTTGTAAATCTACAATCCATATTTTTCATAATGTTTTTTCCCTATTTTACCTAGAATATATCCACAGTAACTTAATAGTCAATCAAAGACAAAAAAAATGGGGCTGGTTTTTGGGTGTGTTGAATCAGTACAAGGGTTTCTCAATAACATTTGTTTATTTTGCCCTGTACATGCCTTATAAGTCTAAGCAAATCTGAGAAGCAAAAAAGCTTGCCTAATTTTGGGTGTCATACATCAATACAACGAAAGTGCCTTGAAATCTTTCGATTTTGGTGGACGACGCGTTGAAGCCCTCTCCTGCGTGGGTCCCTACCTTTCTGCCCTTCTTTCTCCCACACCACCTGAAAGGTTCAAGCTCAATCCCCCCACTATTTCTGAGATATTCCCTATATTGGTTATTAATGACTTAAATGGACATAGTGTTTTTTTATTTTAGCTCTATACTCTGTTCCTATTCTTTTTAAAACAATCATTAACTAAGTAAAAAACGAGTCTTTTTTTTTCAAGGAAAAGTATGCTAAAGAGATTTTTTCAGGCCAGATCATTTGAGAGAACTTTTTGGTGGGAATTTTTTTGAGAGGGAACTTCCTGGGGGATTTTATGACAAGAAAACTTTCCGTGGAGGAATATTGTACAGGGGGGATATTCCATTGAGGAGACAGATTTCCCAGTGTTATTTGAAAAACAATCACAAACTAAATAGTAAAAAAAGTTTTTCGATCTTAAACTGAGGAGCGACATCAAAACTTAAAATGAAGAGAAATCCCTTCAGTACTGCATTTTTTACGCTAAACTTTTTGCCGAAATTGTTTAAGAACAACTCAAAAAACAAAAGGATTGTTTAATTAGATTCAGACGCATTTTCAAAAGTATCAAAACTTATGCGTGAAGAGCAAGGAATTTAGGAGGGGGTAGCCCCCTCATATAAAGAATAATTATTTTCAGTTTCAGTTTTAATGTTGCTTCTTACTTTCGGTTGACAAAGCTTTTTTTTTTTAATCTAATTCAGGCAAAAGAGTCGAACTTGCGGTTTTATATTGTGTCTCCAAAATGAAATTTCAAATTAAAAACAATGAGATTATTAATAATAAGATTTAAATTTAAGATGATAAGGCTGGGGTGTTGTAAACCATGCAAGGGAATTGCAAATCCTTCTTCACAGCCAAATGCACGTGCTTTTGCACCACTTTGTTTTTTTAGAATTGGATCTTAGGTGATGTAACATGGGGAGATAGGAACTAAAATCTACACCTTTGTTGCCATTTACAATATTCCACCTGTTGACTAAATTAAAAATGTAGGAATTAAAAAAAGATAATTGATATAAATAATCTCCAATTTCATAGAGTTTTACGCTGATATTTCTCTGTATCTGATATTTTTTCGTCAATAACTATTTTGAGTCAAAATCCAGTCTGCACAGAATAGACTTAGATTGAGAAAAGATTGGCAGGTAAGTATGCTATTTGACTTTTAAGTTGGTAGGTATACTGATGACGAAATTCTGTTATTTTATCCTCCCCTGTATTTAAATTATAACCAAAAGACACTTATTCAATATCTAGTGGTAACCAAAAAAGGAGCAGATTCACGACATACTAGATGTCGTTGATGTTTTTTTTTTTTACTTTTGTGCCAGTTTCCGCTCTTACAAGTTTCTCATATACTTTGGTGTCGGCTCTATGTCATTTTTAGAGGCTAAGATACAGTTTTTGTCAGTATGTCTCAAGCATAGGGGTATGGAATACATGAATGAAGAATCATTATATGGTTCGAACCTACCATAAGCTAAATTACAACTTACTTTTGTTTGACCTATTAACCTAAGCTGATGAAGATGCCCAAAGTATGATTGTTGGCGCTGTCGTAGAATATGTTTCATTATACAGTGAATACTGACTGCTTTTACTAGCTTACTTAATTGGTTAATTGACAATGATTAATTGGTAATTTTGTGCTTAGTCCATCTGCGAATCACTGAAATATCCTTCACCAGTGAAAATTAAGTTATATAATTGGCGTTTAAAAAGTTTATTATTTGTTTTATGTATTTAGAACCAGAGGCGTAATTTTATATGGGGGATGGGGGCAACTCCCGCCCAGACCCCAGTTTGCTCCCCGACTCCAGTTTGCACCCCTCCCCAGCTGAAATTTCATTTCTTCATAAATCTCGTCAAAAATAAGATAAGTCACCATAATTGAAGCATCCACTGAAATGGGTCCTTAGTATGTTTTTGCCTCACAATATAATGTGGCTCATGTTTCAGTTCTCATTGTCATTTTCGCTTGAATTAGGAAAAGCGGCTCGAACTTTGCCCCCCCCCCCGGATTTTGACAAAACTATGCCACTGTTTTGAACCACAGTATATGGTAAGATCTCACCAACCAAAGTTTAGTATGGGACCAAATTAATTTATTTTTTCTGTGTTATGAAACAAGACAGAATTTTGTTTGTGTTTGAGTTAAAACTCCTGGCCGAAACTCCTAAAACTACCAAAAGCCGTCCTGGCCGAGTGGGTTGGTGCGCTGGATTCGGGATCCCTTGTCTGAGAGGACGCGGGGTCGAATCCCAGTGTACCCAATTCTTCAGTTTGGGACGGGGGTCAGTGGCGTGACTCTGTAAGCTTAGCCAGAGTCGGACCCAGCTCTAAATGAGTACCTGGAGAAATCTGGGGAAGGTAAACAGGAAGGGTGTGCGAAAGCACAGGATGGCTGGCCCCCAACCCCCCATTGCACTTCCTGGCAGAAGGGCCAAGAAACGGAGATCAGCACCGCCGGTACAGACTGTAAAGTCTAATGCCGTATCCTTTTTTTTTTGAGTTAAAACTATTAAAACCTTAAGCCTCGTAAAAGCCTTTAAAACTTTAATCTTCCTTATTATTAAGCCTTTCGCCTCTGAATTCTGAAGCTGCTCAAGTGTTGTAGATTTTGGTGGTTCTAAATTTGACTAAAAGTAAATTTTGAATAATGGTATTTGTAACATGTTATTCCTTGTATATTAGTTTTTGTCTTTTATTTCCTTAGGTGAAATTCTGCGTGGTGACCGAATCATCAATACACCATATGATGTGAAGATGTTGGAGAACCAGGAGTGTAGTATTTTATGTAATAGTAAAGACACACCGATGGTATGGAGCAAAGAAGACAGTGCAGAAGCTGCCAATCGGATTAAAAAGGAGTACTATGTTCAACTGTAAGTTTTGGCCTTCAGTTAAGACAGTGGAAATAAAATCTAATTGTTAAGTAGAATTAAAAATTTGTTAAGTAGAAATTTACGTAAACATAATCTTATAAATCGGAAAAAAGTTTGAGAATATAATACTTCATGAAAAAGATCTCCAGGTGCAGTTATACATTTTTTAAAGTAGCGGGTGCAAAATTTAAAAAAAAAGCAGGAACGTGGGGAAATATAAAAAAAAGATAGTTGATGAAAATTCACTCCACACCAATGGTATTTTCTAAAGAAAACATTGCGAAAGCAGCCAATTGAATCAAAAAGGAGTCTCATTTTTAACTGTAAGTTTTGGCTTTCAGTTAAGACTGTGGAAATAAAATCTAATTGTTTGAATTGGTTCAGTAAAAAATTACATAAACATAGATAATCTTATAAATGAGAAAAAATTTGAGAATATAGCTTTAAATGAAAAAGATCCCCAGGTATAGATATTCATTTTTAGGGTAGTAGCAGGCGCAAAATTGAAAAAATAGAAAAAATTGAAAAAACGTGGGGAAATATCAACAAGAAATAATTGTCGAAAATTCACTCTATGCCTATGGTATGTTCTAGAGAAAACATTGCGAAAGGAGCCCATCGAATCAAAAAGGAGTATCATTTTTAACTGTAAGTTTTGGTTTTCAGTTAAGACAGGGCAAATAAAATCCACTTGTTTGAATTGGTTAAGCAGAAATTTACGTAAACATAGATAATCTTATCAATCGGAAAAAATTGGAGAATATAACACTTAATGAAAAAGATCCCCACGTGCAGTTATAAATTTTTTCGGTAATAGTAGGCGCAAAATTGTAGCAACTGTAATTTTGGGTTTTCAGTTAAGTCTAAGGTCTTCAGATAAAAAAAAGTGCAAATGGGATTTGATTGATTGAATAGATTAAGTTGAAACTTACATAACCTTAGGTATATTAATAAATCACAAAAAAATAGGAGGACACTATTTTTTATAAAGGGGATCTCCGTATGCAGTTTTTAATAGTAAGAGGTTCCAAAAAAAAAAAAAAAAAACATGGATGAAAGATTTGCCAAATTTAGCTAAAAAATTTGGTATCCAGTAGCTTCAGAAAGTTGAGAATCTTTTGTAAGTGTAATTCGAGAATCAACAGATTGTTAGTGCTTGAATTTTACGGACGAAAAGACTACAGTTGAACTTTTTATGGACTTGAATTTTTACGGACAAAAAGACTACAGCTAAACTTTTTACGGACTGAAATCAAACTAAAAATATTTGATTCGTAAAATTTTTGAAGAAAGTTTTAGAAAAATTAATAATCTTAAATGAAATCGCATTTATACTGGATTGTATTCCATTAATACTTTCTCAAAGTAACATCAGAAAAATTGTAGTCAACTGACTATCTCCTGGAATTCCTGACGTAATTATTTTGTAGCCGTTTTAACTCTTTTCCAAGTACCATTGTATAGTTTTGCAATTAATTACAAAATATTTATAGAAACAATTCATAACATCCTTTGAGGTGGTTAAATTCCACTTCTTAGGCAGCAGTTTATTATCAACTTCTATTTTCTCCTTTTTACCCAGGAGTGGCTTTCTCATTTTTAATGTCTTATCATATCACATTTATCATTCATAAATTCATCTCGTAAAACCATTTTCTAGTTATTTGCTAACATCGTTTAAAATACTTTTTTAATTTTTAAATGCTGAAAATTAATAGCAGATGGTTCATCCAAATATATTTGATAATGACCATTTTTCTTGTACTAAAAGAATTCAAACTTCCTTAATTCATCCCTTTTTATACTCGAGATTTTGAATTCTACCTGTTGCCCTTACTCAAAAAAAAACTAAATTTAAAAGTTTTCTCTCCTATAATTAAAATAAATCAGGTAGGCTATTAATAATATTTTATATAATAAATATCAGCATATATGTATTAAATATATTTGATAATGACCATTTTTCTTGTACTAAAAGAATTCAAACTTCCTTAATTCATCCCTTGTTATACTTGAGATTTTGAATTCTCCCTTTTGCACTTTATCGAAAAAAAAACTAAATTTAGAAGTTTTCTCTCCTATAATTAAAATAAGTCAGGTATTATTAACATTTTATATAATAAATATCAGCATATGTGTATTAAACTGACAATGCACATTGATCTGAATTTTTCTCAGTAAAGTGCAAACTATGTTCTGGCCTTGGGAAGGCATAGGGGTTTTGAGCCCTATTCATGTTAATTTCTGCTTGCTTTGAGTTTGACTCAGTTATTTATTGGTAAGATCATTTTCTTGTACTAAAAGAATTTAAAGTTCCTTAATTCACCTCTTGTTTGCTTGCGATTTCGAATTCTACCCTTTGCACTTAACTAAAAAAACCAACAATTAATTTTAAAGTTTTCACTTCTCTAACTTTAATAATTCAGTTATTATTAACATTTTAAGGAATAAATATCAGCATATGTGCATTAAACTGACAATGCACATTCATCTGAATTTTTTTCAGTAAAGTGCAAATTATGTTCTGGCCTTGGGAAGGCTAGGGGTTTTGAGCCCTACTCATGTTAATTTTTGCTCGTTTTGAGTAAAACTCAGTTATTTATTGTAAAGATCATTTTCTTGTACTAAAAGAATTTAAAGTTCCTTAATTCATCTCTTGTTTGCTTCGGATTTCAAATTCTACCCTTTTTGATCCTAAAAGTGTTCAAATTTTACGGACGTTAAATTTAATTTTTTTTTTTTTCATGATTTAACCTTACACTACTGCCTAACATGGAATACAAGTATTATTTCATGGCTCAACGTGACGACACTGTAGAAACTATAATACAGGCCCTAAGAACTTCATAATTTTAAAACATTCAAAAGATAAACCTTAGAAAATCGCCAGTTTTTTGGTACGAATTAACTAAAAAGGGTCCATGGGAGGAAACTAGAAACCACTACGTGATGGTACATGGAGATCTTTTCATTAGAAATTCAACTTCCTGATTTTTCTTAATTTTTTAAGATATAATTTGCTGCGTTAGTTTCGACTTAATCAATTCAGACGGTCAGATTTCGTTTTCAACGTCGTTGTAATTTGAATAGCGAAGGTATCAGAAGTTTTGTGCTACGTTCCTCCTAAAAGACATAATTTCAAGGCAAGCAGAACTGGGAGTTGGCTAGAATTTTGAAATCCATTTTCCCCTCTCCCTCCCTGTATTTTTCGTCCCCTCCTCTAGATTTTCTAAAAAAGTTATTATCATTGGAAAATGCCTGTTTTGGCATTCTTGTTGAAAACAATTTAAATATCACCCTACCCCCTCTCCACCAAACTGTATTTTTAAAAATGCCTTCTTTAACCAATTAGCTACAATACTTGAAGTATTGTTAAAAAAAAAAAAAAACCCAGTTCATTACCATAACCAAAAAATACTTATCTATCGATAATTTGGGACTCTTAGTCTAAGTTTAACCGAATACAGAAAATGTGGGGTGCTGTTCCAAGGCCCTTGCCCGTTAGAATCGAGATAGAAGGTAGTTTCCTCTTGCATTTGCATTCATTGCGGCTTCCATTGTCTAAATCTTGTCCTAGTTAGTGCCTCCAAATGGGCTCTGGTATAAATGCTATGGGGCTGGGCTTTTGCAAGATGTTTTTTTTTTTTTTTTTTTTTTTAGTTTTTTCCCTCTTCCCCTAGACGAACTGAGTACTGAACTTTTTCAGTGTTCTGCTGCACAAAAAGAACAAAAGATGCTTCATTATTGTTACACACATTCGGTTGAAAGCTATAGTACTGTTATTACTGGATTTTATGAAGTAAGACAAAAGTTATCATAAGGCCACAGACAAAGAGAAAAGCTAATACTACCGTTTAGTGAAAAGTAAGAGATTAAAAGTCTTAAAAAATACTCTTGATCCCATAGAGTCTTCAACTCAGTATTTGAGATAGCAGGTTTTCGTGTTTTCCTCTAATTTAAGTTAGTCATTATGTAGTACCTACCTTTGAAATTCTAAAGGGCTTTAACAAAATCATCTGTATGTTCAAATTAGAATGATACGTCACCAGGGTGTTTGAAGCACCTTACTAAAAAAAAAAAGAAAAAAAAATCGTCAACAGGTTTGAAGCACCTTACTAAAAAAAAAAAAAGAAAAAAAATCGTCAACAGGTTTGAAGCACCTTACTAAAAAA
This sequence comes from Artemia franciscana, assembly GCF_032884065.1. Classification (NCBI taxonomy): domain Eukaryota; kingdom Metazoa; phylum Arthropoda; class Branchiopoda; order Anostraca; family Artemiidae; genus Artemia; species Artemia franciscana. Next base: position 4,942,916 of record NC_088868.1, read on the forward strand.
AAAAAAAAAAAAAAAATCGTCAACAGGTTTGAAGCACCTTACTAAAAAAAAAAAAAAAAAAAAATCGTCAACAGGTTTGAAGCACCTTACTAAAAAAAAAAAAAAAAATCGTCAACAGGTTTGAAGCACCTTACTAAAAAAAAAAAAAAAAAATAAAAAATCGTCAACAGGTTTGAAGCACCTTACTAAAAAAAAAAAAAAAAAAAAAAAAAAAAAAAAAAAAAAAAAAAAAAAAAAAAATCGTCAACAGGTTTGAAGCACCTTACTAAAAAAAAAAAAAAAAAAAAAAAAATCGTCAACAGGTTTGAAGCACCTTACTAAAAAAAAAAAAAAAAAAAAAAAAAAAAAAAAAAAAAAAAAAAAAAAAAAAAAAAAAAAAAAAAAATCGTCAACAGGTTTGAAGCACCTTACTAAAAAAAAAAAAAAAAATTGGTGGTGCGCCAATGATTTCCCTAAATATCTGCTATTTGTCGGTGTAACGCAAATTTGCGTGGCGTCAGGATGTATCAGCCACTACCCCTCCCTCCCCCACAAAGAGATCTACAAATCCATCCAGCAAAAGTAATTGTAAACCTTTTTAGTGGTAATCTAGGGTATCACAAACTTCCAACCATGGCCTACATCAACAACGATTAAGGATAAGGTAAGGCTTTCCTAATATAATTTAACAACTAAAAACCTAATTGTAATTAACATAATTTGCAGAATCGTAAACCCCTAATCGCAACCTAAATCAGTGATATCTTAAGCTAAGGCATTCCCAATAGAACAGTTAAAAATGTTGATAATTAGGTTTTATTTGTATAAGAGAAACAGAATTTATCCATAAAGCACTGAAAGTCACAAGAATAGATGAGAATACTCTACTCAGGAATATTATATTGATGACATGTATTTCGTAAGTATATGTTCTTGAATATCTTTCTTTTTTTTCTAATGGGAATGGTTTTTAGTAGCTTACGAGTAACTGACTATCCTTTGGAGCCCTATTAAAACACATTTTCTGATCAGGTTCCATCAGCCTTTTCTTATTTTTCTCAGGCTTCTCTGTTTTTGGAAGAAATTTAGCTTTCTTTGCTAAATTGTCGCGCAAGAAATCCTTCTCTACTCTTGGATCATAACATATGATGTCTGGCTTGTTGTTCATGATGTTTGCCGCGTGCCTTGCACCTATGTCAGCCTGTTCGTTGTCTGCTATTCCCATGTGGGCTGGTACCCACATAAACCTTAGAAATTTTAACTTCTTTGAAGCTCTAAAGGCAGTATCTTGAATGCGTCGAATTAATGATTCTCTTTTGTGAGCCTTGACACTCATTAAGGATTCTAAGCCGGACAGCGCGTCTGTGCAAATGACAACAGAATCGCCCAACTTCCAGGTCGAATCTAAAATCAGTAAAAGAGCTTCCAAAACGCCTTGTAACTCTGCTTGAATTGCTTTTTCGTATCGGATTTTTTGAATTTTGATTTGTCCTAGTTCAGGAATAGCTACTGCACATCCAGCGACTCCCTCGCCTAATGCTGAGCCATCTGTGAAGATTTTCACGAATTTTCCATACTTCTCCATTGCCTTTTTGTAGTCTCGTCGACGTTGCATTATTTTGGTTTCAGCTTTGAGGTGCTTAATACAAGGGTCTAGCAGCTTCTCCATTTCTTTTGCCCGAAGAGCAGCCTTTTCTTTTCTCTCTATAGTAGCATCCATCAATTCAGCTGTAAATGCTCTGAAAATAAGCATGAATCTTTCGCACTCTTTTTCGTATACCTCTGTCCCCACCTCATCTTCACTCGTTATTTTTTTCTTCACTATTTTTACTTTCGGCTTTCCAAAACAGAACCCTACTAAATTACAGTCATTCAGATCCTCGTACGTATCCTTGTGCATTGAAAAACCAGTGTTTTGATGGACTGAAGTACCACCCAGTGGCTGGCAAAGGGATTCACTTATAAACATTGTAACTTTCTTGGTTGAATGTTCACAATCATATGATTAAAAAAAAATTCTGACCAGTTTTATATGCAGTGGCTTCATCCATGACGTCATAACTTTACTTCAATACCGACAAACTGTAGTCCTGGCACTTGCACACTTACTATGATGACGTCACTTTTGAATGGACATGACGTCACTTCAAATTGAATTTCTAAAATGTTACTTAAATTAGAAAAAGCAAAACTAAACAAACTCTACTTTTAAGTTTTTCATGTCGATTCGCAAGTTATCGTCCATTTAGCAATGTTTTTTAACGACAGACTGAAGGGGTGTTCATGAAGAAAAACTTCGAAAAACACATCAAAACTGTGTTTTTATTTTCTTACGTTTTTACGAGTCTCGTAATTTTACGATTTTATAATTTTACGTTTTTACCAGAATTTCTTCGGGTGTTAAAACCTTTTGCCCCTCCCTTTAGATACGGCCTTGACTCTATGTGGATTACTTTACGATTAAATCACTACTTGTGGGTTCTCAGAGGTAATAATAAGATATGGCAGGATTTCCTACTCACACAAATTAATTAATGCTGTAGCACAATATCTGCATAGACACTGATCTATATCAAAGAAAAATTCTCATTGGTTATCCGTCAATCCTCAAGAAGTCAAAAGGAAAGTATTTCTGACTGGAGGTTTATCCCACCCGCCTTCCTTCCCCCGGTGGTCAAAATTGCAATATTTCCGACTTTAGCCACATTTCAATTTGGTGGATTACCGATAAAATGCCAAATGAATCAGCCAATCGAAAAATACTACTTTATCACATTGTGTATTGACGAACTAGTTATATCGTTGAATAATTCAGTTATATCGTTGAATCGATAGTTATATGGTTGAAACGATAGTTATATCGTTGAAACGATAGTTATATCGTTGAATAATTCATTGAATAATTTCTTTAAGCTATGGCTTTAAAATGCCAAATAAAAACACGCTATTAGGACCAATTTTTGTGCTAGATATTTTCTTTAAAAAAGGCCCAAAACTGACGCCAGCTGTAGCCATTTATTGAAAATAGTAAAAACTAAAAAGCCCAAATAGAAATAGTAAAAAGGAAATAGTAATAGTAGGAAATAGAATAGTAAATAGAAATAGTATTTCTATTAAATATACTACTATTATTATTAAATATAATTTTATTTGTTTTATAATATTTATAATATAATATAAAGTTTATAATATTATTACTAAATATAATTATTAAATATAATACTATTGTTATATATTAAATGTAAATTATACTATTAAATATACTATTTAATTTACTACTAAATAGTATTTAATAGTAATAGAAATAGTAAATAGAAAAGGAAATAGAAATAGTAAAAAGGCCCAAAACCGAGCCAGCTGTAACCACGTTTTACATTTTGTATTAACAGACTAGTTATATCGTAATTTCATTGAATAATTTCTTTAAGCTATGGCTTTAAAATGCCAAATAAAACACTCTATTAGGACAGCAGTCAAGCAGTTTTCTAAACGCTCTTTTGTCAAGCAGTCAAGCAGTTTTCTAAACGCTCTTTTGTCAAGACCTACTTAAGATATTCTATCCAAATTTTGAGCTAGACATCTTCAAAATAGTAAAAAGGCCCAAAACCGACGCCAGGTGTAGCCACTTATTGAAAATAGTAAAAAGTAAAAGGCCTAAATAGAAATAGTAAAAAGGCCCAAAACCGACGCCAGCTGTAGCCACTTATTGAAAATAGTAAAAAGTAAAAGGCCCAAATAAAAATAGTAAAAAGGCCCAAAACAAACGCCATCTGTAGCCACTTATTGAAAATAGTAAAAAGTAAAAGGCCCAAATAGAAATAGTAAAAACGCCCAAAACCGACGCCAGCTGTAGCCACTTATTGCAAGGCTGACAAATGGAACTGAGTAGTGAAGAGTCTTGTTAAAATGAAAGAATGTACCAGAGATGACATTCCTCACTCTGGACCTGGGGATAGTATTAGATTACGAAAGAGCGGAAAAAGGCATCAAATGATATATTCAATTTCATCCTTGCTCAATTTTGTTGAAAACCGCAAATTTACCAGTGCTGTAAACAATTTCAATTTGCAATTATTTAAACAAGTGGAATTATTATTTGGAATTAGTTAAATTCCAAATTATGGAATTTGTATACGAATCAGTTTTATTTTGCTGACATCAATAGGTACCCTTGTTAATTATGTTTGAATATCTATATTCTCCCAGTGAATTAATAAAAAAAAACTTTCCTAAATAGAAATTTTCTAGCTTCCACGGAATATTTTCTTCGAGGTGGGGAGGGGAGGTACTTTACTGGGGGTGATTTGATCCGCTTTTCATGAAAATTCCCTGACAATCTTCTCCAAGCTGAGAGTAAAATACCAAGAGATGTGAATTTGGCTGCGTCCCTTCTCAGGGTTTCTCCAGAGCTGATGAGTTAATCAAACAGTTTGTGATAACAAACTGTATTCAAGGAGTGACTCGACCCAGTAGTAACCAAAACTCTAAAAAACAGAATTTTGATAACAATAGATATATCAACAGAATTGGTGTTTCCTGCTGATTCCAGATTTGTAAGCTTTGTTTACTTCGACGTACCCTTCAAAAGCTAATAGCCTGAAGAAATTTGTGTTATTTTTGAAAAATGAAGAGAGGGGTTGCGACCTATAGCTTGAAAATGGTATTTTAAGACTATTGTATTATGTCTAGTGCGTGCTCATGGTTTCTAACAACATCACAAAAGGGCTATTTTAGCACTATTACAGTTCATTTTTGATTTTAGCACCACAAATCGCTGTGTATTTTGGGCAATTGGGCAATTGCCCAAAGGCAATTAGCACTATTACAGTTCATTTTTGATTTTAGCACCACAAATCGCTGTGTATTTTGGGCAATTGTAGCACTTTAGGAACTGACCCTGATAGCAACCCTGGGGGAAAGAGGAACATCCCCAAAAATTTAAAAAAATTCATCAAAATCATACCATCAGATTTGGAATATCAAAGAACCCTAGTTCTCTGATAGTCAACTGAGTTGTTTTTTTTTAAGGTAATCATATCGAACCAATGGTCCTAGATTATCGGGAGAGGGCTGGTTCAGTTACAAATCGAAAGTTCTTGTGGTATTTTTAATTGACAAAAAATATTGGAGGGCAACTAGCCCCCCTCCAACACCAATTTCTTTCCGATTGACACCCGATCTAAAACTCGAAATAACCACTTTGATCAGCATAGTTTAAGGATTAGTTACTCTATAAGTTTCTAGTGGACATGATACTTTACTTAAGTGCACATTCCAAGTGTTGGGAAAGGGAATGTGTCACTAAAGACCATTATTCTCAAAAATAAAATTTGATGATGGATGGACAAGGGGTTTTTGACAGAGTTACTTTCCACTTTGGTTTTCTATTGACATAAACATGCTCTTCAACTTATAACACAGTCGAAAACGCCTAATTTTTTTTTCTAGATAGGCTTTCTTGAGAAGAAGAGGAATGCATGAGGGGCCAATGACCTATTTGTTCCCTAAATCATACAGATTAAAAGGGAAAACGAGAGGGAAACGAGCCCCCCTGTGATCCTCTCATCGCATAGTTTAAAACTTTTTGCATGATTTCCGTTAAAACAATTTAAACATGCCTACATTAGTGCTAAGAAGTTCGTAGGGATATTGAAGAGATATCTGGCCCACTTTAGCTCTCTGATCATACCGATTGAAAATTCTTTTTGATTCTGGTTCAAACAGGGTAATTGCAAGAAATTCGGTGATGGGAGGGGTAGAAGTATGTTGAAGGGGGTTGGTGGAGTGAGTAGCCTTGGTCTTAATTTGCCCCCCCCCCAATGCTTGAGTTTGAGAGTCCTTACATCAGTTCATTAAAAAAAAGGTGCAGCAAGCCTAGCTTTATGCTAAAAAGGGGGTTATCGAAGGGACGTTTGGGAATTGGAGTAGTGCCAAAATCATGCCAATTGAAATTAGTCTATAATTCAAGTTCTATCATGGTTCAACAACTATTTTTCTGCATAGAAATTTGTAGTGGGAGGGGATGGGATGACTTCAGGAATGTCGGTGGTCCACGTTATACCTCTAATAACGAATACAAATATTATTCATAATCCTGCTTTAAATATGGACCAACATGTGCCCTTTCGACATGCTGTACCAAAGTAGTGGGGAGAGGGTAAAGCTATGGTGCGTTGGAGAGATTACGAGCCCATTTTTTACATCCAACAATAATGATGAATACTCCATGAATGCTCCAATACTGATTGAAATCCTGGGATGATTCTGGTTGATTGAAGGTACAGCATGCAGTCCTTTTTAGTAAAAAGGCGATCGATGAATAAGGAGTGTTTATTAGAGTGCCCAAAAATCTGCTTCGGTCATCCAATCATCCAGATCCTTGCATGAATCTCATTCAAAAATGCGCCACGTGCCTTCCTTTCTTCTAAAAGTTAGGCATTGGAGGGGCGAGAGAGTTATAGGTAAGATCCTGGAGGCTCCACAGGCCCACTTTGTGCCTCCAATTCTAGAGATTGAAAATTATTTTGCAATACTGCTTTTAATAAGTTGTAATCTGCCTAACAGTCAGCTAAAAGTTTCATTATAACATGAGGGGAGGGGCCAAGAACCCACAAGGAATGCCATTCGTTTTTATTCCTTTCAGAATATACAACTCCTCGACTCAAGTTCCAAATATAGAAAATGACATAGTATCTTAACCAATATCATAAATGGAAATTGATTGTAACGGTTGATTGGAGCATTTTTGGACTCTTGGTAAGTCGCTCCTTATCTGGATCTTTGATTTCTTATATTTATTATTCCAAGAAAATATTTTAGTGATAGGGCCTGGGAACTGTTAAACTGTTGCACAACCCCAGCATTTTTAAAACATAGCTTTCTCGATCATCTTAAGACTTAATTTTTTAAGTTTGTGACCTTTTGTTCTAGTTGGTGACCTTTATCACATACTTATGGTTTACAGGATGAGAAGGAACGATGACGAAAATTCCTTGCAAGTTAAAAATTTTGATATCTCAATCAGCTTAGAATAGCAATTTTCAGAGATCGTGAAAGTTCCACTGTAGTGTATTTGTGTACTGAAAATGTGAAAGAATGTATTGTAAAAGTTACCAAGAAATATCCTCATGTACTTCTGTTTTCAGAACTGTAGATAATCTGCCAGCAGTTACAATCACTGAGAGTCAAACAACTGGGGAGAGTCGATACGAACGAGGCTATAGACTTGGATTTGTTGCTGACAACAAATCCGCTATAAATAACCATTTAAGGCTGATATTCCAGTACCATACCGAAGATGAGTAAGTTCTCCATCTCTCTCTATCTCTCCTGTGTAATTTCTTACCTCTCTTTTCATACCTTCCCCCTTCTCCTTTCCCTCTCTGTGTCTCTCTCTGCCTACTTTCTCTTTTTTTCTATTTTACCCTGTCTCCACTTCCCTCTCTTTTCCCTCTCGCTCTTATTCCTCTATTTCTCTCTCGTCTCTTTTTCTCTTTTCCTCAGGAAATCAGAAGACCTCAGGTCATTCTATCGGAGAATTAAATAAAAAAGTAGATACCAAAAAAAGGCAATATTAGCATTTGAAACAGGTACAAATTATATATGTATTTGGGGGGACCCCTCCCCTTTGCCCTAAACTCTCTGCTCTCTATGTTATATGAGTTTTTATTTATTGAAACAGTTTTCCAGTACACCCCGCCATTCTTTGTGCAAAAGTTTTCACTCAATATTCTGGAATTGAATGCTTTTTAAGATCGGATTCTCATTCTCAAGGTTCTGTACAAGACCAAAATATACTAAAATGAAGCTTAAACTAAGAGGAATGTCGACTCCCCCCCACCGCATCATACGCTATTTTTAGCAGCCCTCCCTCCAAACACATTTGATCAAAGCTTTGAAATAGGCATATCTTTCAGGATAGTCCAATCGTCAAATAACTATCCCTATGGAGTGACATAACCCCCAACACCTTTAGAGAGGGATACCAAACACAATCAGAACACACTATGTGCATGCTGGTTGTCAAAAAGGCATATCAGAAATATTTAAGGAACGGCTGAGGACATCAAGTCTAAACTCTCAAAGAATGTTAAGTGGGATATTGAAAATTGATTGGAGGGTAACCAGCCCCCCTTTCCCTTTTTAGATGCCTCCTTTCCTCAAAACTGATCGAAATATGAAAAGTGATTAAAGTAAACTTAGAGGGTGAAAGTTAAGAGGACTTTACCCCATCCCCCTCTAATTCAAGAGAGACAAAAATAAGGCAGTTTGTATTGACAAACTCAAAGTAAATATTAACTGTTGTCCATAAAAACCAAAACTTTACAAACTGGCTTTGATAACGATTAGACTGGTTTATATAGGCTCTATTATACAAAATTCATCAATTTTTAATGTACTCACCAAGAAGTGTTTGAAAACCACAAAACAGAAATTTCACGCCATATAAAAATTTTTGAACTTTCGAAATTCTCCCCTCCAAGCTAAGGTTTCAGTATTACTTAAAGCATTTTAAGGTACAAGATACACTGAGAGTTGATAATTGCAAATTATCTGTACCGAAAATCTGGTTGTTTAAGGCAAATACAGTTAAATAACTTTCTCCCTTCTCGACTGCTTGTAATAAACATGATTTAACTTTTTAGCTCATTGTTTGAAATTCTAATTTCTACTTTTTTTAATTTCACTATCAGGATTAAATGTGAAAAGCGTTATCGCCCCCCCCCCCCCACGCTGATATTATCTGCTTTTTATCAAGAACAAGAGCAATGTGCTAAGGATACTTAATTGTTTGTTTTTTAAGATTAAACATATAGAAGATTTAGCATTATGTGCTCTTTTCTTCCTTTTTTATTTCTCTTTTCTTAGTTTTTTCTTTCTCTTTTATTTCTTTTTTCTTTCTTTTTCTTTCGTTTTTATTTCTCTTTCCTTTCTTTTTTCTTTCTCTTTATTTTCTTGTCATCAGGCAAACTCTTTGTCTAGTCATATATGCACCAAAATCTTATTGTTTAAAGCAAATACAAATAAATAACCATCTCTCTTGTCGACTGCTTCTAATAACCCTAATTTAGCTTTTTAGCTCATTGTGCTTGTTTTAAAACTTAGGTTCTTGGACCGCTGGGAAAAAAAATATTCAAACTTTAGCCTGAAAAGCAGGGAGATGATGACAGCTATTCAAAATAAAGGATAATGTTTGGTCGTTACTTTTATTTAGCAATACTTGTTTTTTTATTCTAATTTCTGCTTTCTTCTAGTGTCTCTGTCAGTATCAAATGTGAAGAGCGTTATCACAACCCCCCTCCCCTCCCACGCCAAATCATCTGCTTTTTACTAAAAACAAGCGTAATGTGTTAAGGAAACTTAATTGTTTGTTTTCTGGAAATTTTTCATTGGGCTTTCGCAGCTGTTTTATTTTATTTTATTTTTTATTTTATTATGTTTTATTTTTATTATGTTTATATTATGTTTATTATTATGTTTATATTATATTTATTTTATTATTTTTATTATTTTATTTAGTATATATTTTATCATGTTTTATTTTTCTAATGATCAGCGGTAGATAGCTCTTAAGTGATAAGGGATGTAGACTCGAAATTTTCCCTGAGTGGGGGAATCGTCAAACGAAGTACAACAACAAAAGAAAGAATAATGAGGACATTTCAAACGAAGTAGAAAATTTCCTGTTCAGTTAAAAATTATTCGAGTAGTTTTTCAAGAAAAAAAGAAAAAGAACACTGTTTCCTTATGCTGTACATAGTGGCAAAACAAAGCTATCCTCCCTGGGAAAATGAATTGTTTAAACAGTTTTTATGTCGTACTCCTGAAGAATACTGAATTTCCGCTCTAAGAACTGGAGAAAAAAATTCCATATCTCTTTTTGCAAATAATTCTAGAAAAGGAAATATTTTGTAGAAAAAAAAATCTAAAAAGGTCAACCTACAATGCCAAATTTTGATATGTTGGGATATTTTCTGGAATTTTGATTTGGTGCTCTTATATATTTTCATCGAGTAATACTATTAAAAGTACTTAATATGACATTAACTTTATTACCTGCAAAATTGATTCGATTATATAGAGATAATTCCCAAAATTGTCATGATACATCAACTTTTTGATATCCTGGAGGTAATTTTTTTCTAGACTAGGTGGTATTTTTATTCTAACACGGATAGACAGATTTTGATCCTCGAAAAAAATGAAGTTGACATTGATTTTCCTAACATAAAACTCCTTGTGCGACCTCCTATTTTGAAGTTTTGATTTTGGGAATCCCTTACATTTTGTCTAAGTAAAGAGTGTTACCACACCCTCCCTCCACCCCTCTGCATCATCCGATTTTTTTTCAACATGGATTGATAGGCCTTAATCCTCCAACAATCGCGGCTGGCATTGTTTTTTGTTTTTTTTAATCTAAAATTCATATTTTAACCAACTTTGAATACTGATAGTGCTTCATATTGTCTCTTCAAACACTTCAGAAAAACTATAGAAAAACATTGCAACATTTTGGAATATCACTTCGATTTCAGGGAATTCTGACCAAGTAACCCATATAATCTCTAGTCATTAGTTTATCCAGAAAAAGTGGATATTTAATCTTAGTGTCCTAACTAATTTTAAAATTAGCATGACCTAATCATACATTTTTAGGGTTTGGTCTAAGCAAAGAGCTTTACCACACCCTCTTTCCACCCCTCTGCAATCATCCAATTTTTACCAAAAACAAGAACAATGTGTTAAAAAGCATTTCTTTTACAATGCCTCAAGAATGGAAGGACTTTTTCATTGTGTTGCTGAGCAACACTACTGCTTCCACGGCTAATTTGTTTTTTTCGTGATAATTGATTGGCTGCTCTGAAGTGGCAAGATATGTACAATCAAAATTGTTCCTGGATATTGAAATCAAGGTATGGAGCAGGAAATTTCCAGTAAAAATTTTAATTTTTCTAGTAGTTTTCACCCCAAAAATAAAAACATTTTTCTTCATGATGTAAATAGTGCCAAAATGAAACAATCCTACAACGATTTTATATCGTACTCCTGAAGGTGATTAAATTATCTCTCTAAGACTCAGAGGACGAAATTCTATATCCCCTTGATTTTTTGGAAATGATTCTTGAAAAGTCGACCCTGAATGCCAAATTCCGATCTCTTAGGTTATTTTCAGAAATTTTCATTTGATGCTTTTTTGTCATTAATTCGAGTCTTTAGTCATAATTGAATAATCTTAAAAAAAGGTGCAAAAGATGACATTAACTGTCGTATATACAACATTTCTTCATTCACATAGAAATAATTTTCAAAATTATCATGACCAAATTTTTTTAAGTCTAGAGGTCAATTTTTTTCTAAACAAGGGGGCTGTTTTTTTTTTTTTTTTTTTTTTTTCAATATGGATTGATAGGCCTTGCTCTTACAACAATCAAGCCTGACATTGTTTTTTATGGCACTTGGTATTAACCAATGGAAAAAATGAGGTACTAACCAAGTGACATATAGCGATCGCAAATTTTGTCGGTCTGTCTGTCGGTCTGTCCCGGTTTTGCTACTTTAGGCACTTCCAGGTAAGCTAGGATGATGAAATTTGGCAGGCGTATCAGGAACCAGACCAGATTAAATTAGAAATTGTCGTTTCCCCAATTCGACCATCTGAAGGGGAGTGGGGGGACGGTTAAATCTGAAAAATTAGAAAAAAAGAGGTATTTTTAACTTACGAAAGGGCGATCGGATCTTAATGAAATTTGATATTGGGAAAGATATTGTGTCTCAGAGCTCTTATTTTAAATCCCGACCGTATCAGGTGACATTGGGGTTAGTTGGGGTGTGGAAACCTAAAATCTTGGGAAACGCTTAGAGCCGAGGGATCGGGATAAAACTTGGTGGGAAAAATAATCACAAGTCCTAGATACGTGATTGACATAACTGGAAAGGATCCGATCTCTTTGGGGGAGTTAGGGGGGAGGGTTAATTCTGAAAAATTAAAAAAAATGAGGTATTTTAACTTACGAAGGAGTAATCAGATCTTAATGAAATTTGATGTTTGGAAGGAAATCGTGTCTCAGAGTTCTTATATTAAATCCCGATTGGATCCGGTGACATTGTGGAGAGATGGGGGGGGGGGCAACCTAGAATTTTGGAAAACGCTTAGAGTGGAGGGATCGGGATGATACTTGGTGGGAAAAATAAGCACAAGTCCTAGATACGTGATTGACATAACCTGGACGGATCCGCTCTCTTTGGGGGAGTTGGGGGTGGGAGGGTAAATTCTAAAACATTAAAAAAAAATGAGTTATTTTTAGCTTAGGAAGAAATGATCGGATCTTTATGAAATTTCATATTTAGAAGGACCTCGTAAATCAGATCTCTTATTTTAAATCCCGACCGGATCCAGTGGCACTGGGGGGGGGGGTCTGGAGGGGAAAACTGGAAATCTTGGAAAACGCTTAGAGTGGAGATATCGGGATGAAACTTGATGGGAAGAATAAGCACAAGTTATAGATACGTGATTGACATAATTGGAACGTTCTCTTTGGGGGAGCTGCGGGTTGTTGATTTGGAAAAATTAGAAAAACTGAGGTATTTTTAACTTAAGAACGGGTGACCGGATCTTAATGAGATTTGATATTTAGTAGGAACAGTGCTTTGGCGAGTTTGGTGCTTTTGGACGGGCTAGGACGATGAAAATTGGTAGGTGTGTCAAGGAGCTGCACAATTTGACTTGATAAAGTCGTTTTCCCTGATTCGACCATCCGGGGGCCTGAAGAGAGAGGAAAAATTAGAAAAATTGTGGTATTTTTAAGTTACGAGAGAATGATCGGATCTTAATGGATTTTGACATTTAGAAGGACCTCGTGACTCAGCTCTTATTTCTAATCCCGACCTGCGTTAAGGCTCTGAATTTCTTTTTAAAGTAATCTATTGATTCTTAAAATTTTGTTAGAGCTCATGCCATATGAGCTCTTGGCAAAATTAGCATGACCTAATCATACATTATTAGGATTTGGTATTGACCTGTCTTTAACAGTAGAAAAGGAAATGAGATACAGGGGCTTCAATACGTGAAAATTGTGGCAGAGGGAGAGTGATTTGTTTATATCTTAAATGGAGAGACATTTTAAATCCAGAGAAAGGATGTTTTTTTCTATGAAAAAGCTAATATAAGCGGTTTTGTTAATTATGGGGGGGGGTGCAGTTGCTTCCCCTCCCTCTAATTGTTGCGCTGATAGGGTCCTATATTCTTTCCTATATCATTTCTACCAGAAAGACACATCAGATCCAAGCCAAACTGGGTAGGAAATAAGAACTAGGCTGAGAGTTTAGCCTTTTTGGAAAAATTTCTTGTTTGAATCATAAACGCCATAACAAATGATTTAAAAAAAGATTTAATCAATCTAGCCTCTGAACTAATTGACTTTTTTCCTCAGTATCCACTACCGTATTGTTGGTTTTGAAGTACAGCCGAAAAGCATATCCATCGAATCTTTAGACACTACAACTACTGGTACCTGTCATATAGTTGACACATCTAAACCAGCATTCATCAATCAAGATGGTTCGACAAATCTTCTCTTCTCATATTCTGTAGAATTCAGGCGATCGGAAGTGAAATGGGCCTCCCGTTGGGATATCTATTTAAATAACAAGACAAATCAACAAATTCATTGGTTCTCAATTGTCAATTCAGTGATTGTTCTCTTCTTCTTATCTGGTATGTACATTTTCCTGTTCACTATACTTCTGTTCTTTTATGCATTTTTCCACTGTCCCAATTGTTACTAACGATTTAAAATGAGAATACGTATTACTACAGTATTGTATATCTAAACAATTTTCTTAAACCAATCTGAATTTCAGTTTATAATTCAAAGCTAAAAATTTCATTAAATAGTAAAACTGTATATTAACAAAAAATATGTCCAAATAAATTTTGCTTTCACAGGTTCAGTTTTGTTTTTTTTTTGAGGAAATCTTGATGGAGGTCTTTGCTGGATATCTTCTTTATCGTTTTACTGCAGTCAATGGCTGAAAATCACCCTTGTTTGATTTTATTTGTTTCATGAATGTTTCGCTTCGCTGTTTTATTGTATGCCATGTATAACCTGTGGTCTCAACATATTAGGGGTAATTTTTAGGTAAAGTGTGTTTAATGAACATTATTCACAGGGGTTAAATTAGAGGAATACAAAAAAGATACTAAACCTATTTTTTTGTGGGAAAAGTTCTTTGATTTCATTGGTTTACGTCTGTAATGTATTTTTTGTAAGCCAATTATATTATTCCTTTAGCGATTAACCCAGCTTTTTTAAATCCTCATTGGTTCTCTTGTGTAGTATTATATGAAATATTTAGCCAATTAAAAGAATTAAAATTTGAATTCTGCCTAATTTGTTTACATGCGTAAAATCTTAAGCTAGTATAAAGAATGGAGGTTTTTCATATTTTTTGTTGCGAGTAGTCCCTCTGTGGTAAAATGGCCCATTTCTTATTATATAGCTATTTGAATGACAAGATTAAATCAATAGATATAGGCCTACTGGTTCTTTGTCAGATTTCGAGAAATACTTTTTTGGGGTATTTTCATTGAAAAAGTCATAACAAACCAAAACGGGACATAATAACCATATAATTTGGTTGGTATTTTCATTGAAAAAGTCGAAACTAGCCAACAAAATGCTTCTTTTCCCTCCCAGAATTGAACAAGTCTTTTTTTTATCTTCGTTAAAAACAGTGAAAGACAAACCTTCCCCCACCCTACGGATTATTGTGAATCGGTTTTCTTTTCTCCATTATCAATTACAAGATTCTACTCTTCTTCTAGTCCTGAATTTCTAGTCTTGAATCTTGAATTTGATGAGTTTCGTGAGAGTGATAAAAGACTTGATAGCCATGGTTAATTAGAGTAAAGCCCAGACAGATAGACTCTGTGAGAAGTTCACACAGAGATTGTCTCTGTGAGTGCTGTACGCAATTATAATTATTTGTGCTGTAATAGCCCTATCTGAATCACATTGAAAAAAGTTTGGTCTTAGTTGTAACCTGTGAATAAATGCTCGTACCTAGCTAGGAAGGGTGCTGTAAGGAGAATTATATTGAGACAAATTCTCCACATTATTAACCTATATTCGGAAAAAATCATGGAGTAGTCAAGACACCCAGGCAGGAGGAGGGCCCCAGACCCTTCGACTAACTTTCTTCTGCGATTTTGTACTCCATTGGAAATCCGGCGATTTTAGTTCAGAAGTTTCTGCTAAGTTAGCAAAAGACCATAATTTGTCCTCCCGCTAAAAGCAACTTTTTTAAAGCAGATCTGTATTATTAGTTCTATCTTTAATTATTTTTATCTATTTTTATCTGTATTGTTAAAGCTATATTTTAAAAGTTTTGCATTCTAGATTTTCGTCACGAATTCTAACAAGAGAATATAACTACAGCAATATGGATAAGACAACGTATTATGAGTAGACAAGTCTGTATGGCGGTGTGGGGGTGGTATGGGGTTGTCTTTATCCCCCCCCCCCACCTACATTTTCTAAAAGTTAGCTTAAATATTGACGAAGACCACACTGCCTTTCCATTATACAAATACAGAAGAGAGAATAATGAGGAATTTTTTTTCCCAAGACAGTGAATGAACAAAACCTATTTGAATATTTTGGCCCTATATCTAACGGCAGTCTTCAGCAAAGAAAATAATAAACAATAACGCACTTACAATAAATGTTCTTGGTTAAAAATCCATTTTTTAAATAGCCTAGGCATCATTACTTCTTAACGAAAAGTTCAGCCAAGAGTCTCGGCTGAATTTTTAACCAAGAACTTTTATTGTAAGCGTGTTTTTGTTCATTATTTTCTTTGCTGAAGATGGCCCTTATATATAGGGTCGAAATATTCAGATAAGTTTTGTTCATTCACCGTCTTGAATAAAAAAAGTCCTCATTATTCTCTCTTCTGTATTTGCAAAAATAGCTTTTGGGATTTTTTTTGTTGAAAAGGCTTGTTTTTGACTTTTCATTAAAGAAATAATAAAAAATGCCCCCCTAGATTACTTTAAATTGACGCCACTATTTAAGAGTAGAATGGAAGTCTAGAAATTAAGAATTGGATCCAGACAGTAAGAAGATCGGGGACGTTAAAATTTTTTGTCCATTTTTAAAGGGTGTTTGGCTGGAATACTATTTAATATTAAACATGTTCAATACGGGCATAAAATTTCAACGTGCCTGATATTATAACTGATTGTATCCAAATCTGGATTATCCTGGTCTTCCAGTCAGTTTCCAAACTTGTCCTTTATCATTATTGTCAAATTATTTTTTATTTCTATACTGCTTAGGTCTATGATGAAAACTCGAAAAAAATTTTTTATGAAAGCCCGAATTCCCTCCAGTCAAGCACGCAAGGGGGACGAGGGCTTTTGGATTCCCCATGAAATCGAATTTTCGAAGTGTACTAATATTTTCCATGTAATTTGTATCTTTCATTGATCTTCTTCCAAATTTATGGTCCTCGGAAATGTTGACCCGCTCTGAAATGAAATCCGGCTGACATGCTTCATTGCCATATAACCTTGTTTTATTTTTTAAGCTTCATTTCGCACGTTTATTCCTCCTTTTAGTCTTTCGTTTGTCTGTCCTCGTTCGATTTTTTTTGTTTTTCCTCTTCGTTTGCTTTTTTTTATTTTTTTTGTATTGCAATATTTTAGTTCACTGTTGGTTGGTGCTACTGGGCATTAGATAGGAAGATTTACATATGACTGGGTGTAAGCATTATACTTCGTAACTTATTTTACATAATGTAGATGACACAAGACAATATATTTATTTCAAAAAATATTTATCGCAAGCCCACCAAGGGCCGACTTCGGACTTAGGAGCCGACAAATCATATGGTTGCATTAAATTGGCAAAAAATGCAAAAAAAAACAACAACGAAAAATAAAAATCATTATAAGTAATCATTTATAAGTCAATAATTAAGCTGTGAAAAGCCAATTGAAAAGTTAAAAAGATGAAAAACTGCTCGACCTAAACTTAAACAAATACAAGTCAGAAAAAGAAATGAAAGGTACATTAAAGAAGGGGAAGGTGGGCAAAATAAGCGAATAAAAACAAACAAGAAGGATATATATATATATATATATATATATATATATTAAAAGAGACACTAAAAAAGTGTCAAGAATCTAACTGCATAAAGTCAATAAAAGAGTGAAAAAGATAGAAACTGAAAAGAGAAAAAAGAAGAAGAAAAGAGTAGTTGGATGATATATTCATTTTTTCTGTGATGAAGGGGACGAAAATCTGTTTCTTATCTGGAAGTAACGCAGTGAATGGGGGAATACGTTTGTGGAAAATACTTGCCGTCCGAGGGTATACAACGAGACTCTCCTGCGCTCAAGGATTTCCAAACTAGCTTTTTCTTAAGAGCAGAGAGTATAGCACCTTGCTATCTTTGAAAATTATTCGCAAGGCTTTTTTGGAATGATTGAATTTTTGCGATTCTTTGCGAGAGATACCAGGGTTTCAAACTAGATAAGCAAATTCGAGATGCGGGAGGACAAAAGACTTGTAAATCCTTAAGGAGTGGGAAAGGAGATGCTAAATTAATTTAGGAGCATGAAAAGGGTGATAGATAAATTAGCTCTATGAATGATGCCTTTAACGTGGAAATCCTTCTTTAAATTTGAAGAAATTGTGACGCCAAGTAGTTTAAATAAGGGCGCATAAATTTCAGGAGGGATATAATTAAAAAACAGGCCGAAGATTTGATGAAACAAATCCGCAATATCATCGACTTGGAGGGGTTTACTGTCATATCTAAGTCCAAAGTCTCATTTCCAGTTTCATTGAGGATACTCGTAGGGTCGCTGATTAAATTCCTGAAGCAAGTTTTAACAACCATTTGGGCATCAACAAATTCAAGAAATTCCTTTGCAAGGCCATTAATCATGGCTGAAAAAAGGAGGGGATACTGATATTTAGAATATATCAACACTTAAAAAGGAAATATATCACATCCTCCCGATTCTTACCCATTAGTAGTTCTTGCGGGGTATTATTAACAATGACCAGATCCATCACTTGTCTATAATACAGAAATCGACGCACATCTGTTCAATTTGAAAGATTTGAGAGGACCTGCCTGGACCTTTGTAGACTCCTTGTCATCTGTAATTAAGAGTAACCTGTAATTAAGAGTAATTAAGAGTATTTAGTATCAAATTTTAGGTATCATAACCATGATAATATTGAGGACTTTAAGACGTGATATAGCCAAGTACAATCAAATTGACTCTGATGACGATGCTCTAGAGGAAGACGGATGGAAATTAGTGCATGGAGATGTATTCAGGTTATTACTTTATTATAATTAATATCCTTGATTATTTTACTACCCTAATCATACTCTAATTAATGGAAACTGTGTACGGCAACATTATTTTTTTCTCTATCTATTTGTCTTCTTTTACATAACTGGCAATCAGTGTCAACAAAATTTTATATGTGTCTAATAAAATGTCAAAATATGTAATAAAAATATCAACTTAAGAAATAAATACCTTTGGAGTACTTATTCTGTTGTCTATGATCTTAAATACCTATCTCAACACCTGTAAAATTTCTGTGCTAATTCTTAGAAAAGGTGATAACCTTGCTTCTAGACCAAGGGAAAAAGGCTCCCTTAAACTGACACGTAAATGGTTTTAACCTTAAATTTACAAAAACATAAACGTGAGTGGTTTTTTATTAGGCATTTTTACATCTAATAAAATGTCAAAATGCCTAATAAAAATATCAACTTAAAAATTAATACCTTTGGAGTACTTATTCTGTTGTCTATGATCTTGAATGCCAATCTCAATACCTGTAAAATCTCTGAGCTAATTCTTTGAAAAGGTGATAAGCTTGCTTCTAGATCGAGGGAAAAAGGCTGCCTTAAACTGACACGTAAATGGTTTTTATGGTATCTATCGACTGACATATAGCGATCGCAAATTCTGTCGGTCTGTCTGTCCCGGTTTTGCTACTTTAGGCACTTCCAGCTAAGCTAGGACGATGAAATTTGGCAGGCGTATCAGGAACCAGGCCAACTTAAATTATAAAATGCTGTTCTGCCGATTCGACCATCTGGGGGGAGTGGGGGACGGTTAAATCGGAAAAATTTGACAAAATGAGGTATTTTTAACTTACAAACGGGTGATCAGATCTTAATGAAATTTGATTTTTGGAAGGATATCGTGTCTCAGAGCTCTTATTTTAAATCCCGACCGGCATTAAGCCTCTGATTTTCCTTTTTAGATCGATCTATTGATTCTTAGAATTTTGTTAGAGCTCATACCATATGAGCTCTTGGTTCTTGGCTCATCTGGCCTCGTCACAAGTGTCGTATGAGCTCTTAGCTCTTGTTAACCTTAGACTGACATAAACTTTAAACGTAAGTGTTTTTTTACTAGGCATTTTGACATCTAATAAAATGTCAAAATGCCTAATAAAAATATCAACTTAAAAATTAATACCTAATTAAAAATTAAAAATAAGCAGTATTTTTCTTTCTGTTGTCGATTCCTTTTAGATATTCAATAGCTTTGGAGTACTTATTCTGTTGTCTATGATCTTGAATACCTATCTTAAGCCTATGCCTATACCTTGAATACCCCTAATACCTATATTTGTAAAATTTATGTGCTAATTCTTAAAAAAGGTTATAGGCTTGTATCTAGATCAAGGGAACAAGGCCCCCTTAAACTGACCCGTAAACCCTAGGTGATGGGCCTGCTTCTTGATCAAGGGAACAAGGCCCCCTTAAACTGACCCGTAAATGGTTTTTTAACCTTAAACTGACGTAAAACCTAAACATAAGTAGTTTTTTATTAGGTATTTTGACATCTAATAAATTGTCAAAATGCCTAATAAAAATATCAACTTAAAAATTAAGTTAGTATCTATTCAGTTTTAACAGGGATGTGGAATACTATCCTCCCAACTTTAGCACCGTTTTGTTTAGGGGGGGAGATGAGAGTACAACCATGGGAGCACATAGATTTCAAACCATCGACCCGGTAGAGGTTTTACGGGTCAGTTTAAGGGGGCCCTGTTCCCTGATCTTGAAGCAAGCCTATCACCTTTTGTATGAATTAGCACAGAGATTTTAAAGGTATATTCAATATCATAGACAACAGAATAAGTACTCCAAAGCTATTGAATATGGTTCTAAAAGCAACCGACAACAGAAAGAAAAATACTGCTTCATTTTTGGGATTGGATTTTTGGAGAACATCATGATGAAGCTACGCCTCTTTTTTCTTTTTACTTGAAATTAAGTCTCTTTTACGCACCTCCTAGAACTGCATGGACTGTTTTGGTCATTTATTGTTTTAGAAAAGTCTTTTATCTCTTTTATATATAGAAATAGAAACATGGCTTTAAACAGGAATTTTGTTGGGATCGTGGGGGAGGGAGATTTCCAAGAAGGTGAAGGAGGAGGGTATGACTCCCATGGACTTTGTCTAACAGTCTAACAGTTGTTTTACCTGCAGTTTTGAGACCAATTTGTGAGTCGGCGAGATTTTTGCAGGAAAAATAAATTTTTTACCTGCACTTTCGTGACCAATTTATGAATCAGGCCCATCTTTCGGGAGAAGGGGGAGGGGTCATATCGGGTGATTCCCTCCCTCTGGATACAGCCGGGGATAAAGAAAATGCTGCCATTTTCACTGCTTCTGTCAGCTTTTTATCATGATTTATGAATCAGGCCCATCTTTTGGGAGAAAGGGGAGTGGTCAAACCGGGCAATTCCCTCCCTCTGGATAAAGAAAATGCTGCCATCTTCACTGCTTCTGTCAGCTTTAAAATTTCAATCGCTATAATCTTTAAAAATGCACCTGTAGAACCTGTATGAATCAGGCCCATCTTTCGGGAGAAGGGGGAGGGGTCATATCGGGTGATTCCCTCCCTCTGGATACAGCCGGGGATAAAGAAAATGCTGCCATCTTCACTGCTTCTGTCAGCTTTAAAATTTCAATCGTTATAATCTTTAAAATGCACCTATAGAACCTGAAGAATGTAAAACTAAAGCTGGAAAGCAATAAATTGGCTGTGTGGATTAATAAGAATGGAGTTTAAAATATTAAAATCATGGTTTTACCAAAGAATGTTTGTTGGAGGGTGTGAGTTACTAAAAAATAAAGTAGGAATCATTAGGGCAGAATTTTTTAGGGCATAAATTTTAAGCCAATTGTTGTATTAGTGCTTCTGAATCTCGTTTACGACAATTTACAATGCATCGTCTTTTCCTCTTATTAATTTGTTAATATTATTATTTTCTTTTTCATTTTCTGTTACTTTTATTTTATGCTCAAATTGGTCTTTTGTGAAATTAGTAGCAAACAAACCACACAAGAAATACTTAAACTTTAAAGGAAAAATCAGCTTCAAGACTTGAAGAGGAAAACATTAAAAACTTATTTGCAAACGAAAATACACGAAAATAAAAACATACTGATATTTCATATGGTCAGGGCCAAGTCAAGAAAGGGCAGTGAGGCCGGACTATAACTTTTACAACTTGTAGTTTTGATTTGTAATGATTTTTTTCTATTATGTAGCATCTCTTCTATCCCGTTTTTCTTTACTTTGATTTCTAAAGAAATAAAGAAGAAATTTCTTTACTTTACTTATCTTCTGAGACCCAAAGTAGACGGCTTCTGAAGTTTTTGTTTTTGCATTTATGAAAGCTTGAAGGAAGTCTTCGCCAAAATATCTGCTTTATCTTTTTGTTATAATTCAGTGGCTGAAAACCACCCTTGTTTAATTTATTTTTGTTTCTTGACTATTTTGCTTCATTGTTTAGTGTTGCTTAAAGGTAGCTCAATTACATTCGAGCTATACTCTCAGCCTTGAGTCACCTAATATTTTGTATATATTGGTTATATTATAAGAACCTTGAACCTTGTTTCGTATGTGATTTATAGCCAGTGGGATCTTAACATATTCAAGATAATTTCCTAGGTAGAGTGTGTTTAACAAACTGAATACGCTGAAAGTAAAATTAAGGGATGCAAATAAAATATTACTCTCCCTATAGTTTTTATTCCTTGAGCGGATAGCACCACCTTTTTAAAATCTCATTGGTTCTCTTGTGTAGGATTGTGGGAAATATTAAGTCAATTAAAAGAACTAAAGGTTGAATTGTACCTGATTTGTTCACCCGCATGAAATTTTAAGCCAGTAGAAAAAACAAATATTTTCTCATATTTTTTTTTACGAGCAGTCCCTCTGTGGTAAAATGGTCCATCCTTATTATGTATCCAATAGAATAATAAGACTAATTAAGACATATACTGGTTCTTCGTCAGATTTCGATTTTTTTTTTTTTTTTTTTTTTTTTTTTTTTTTTTTTTTTTTTTTTTTTTTTTTTTTTTTTTCATTGAAAAAGTCAAAACTAGCCAACGAAATGCCCATCCCTTTCCAAAGAATTTGATAAATCATTTTTGTATCTTAATTTTAAAAATTGAAGAAAATTGTCCTTCCTCCCCATAGACTATTGTGAATTGGCGTAAAACTAAAGCTGAAAAACGATTACTTGGTTGTGTGGATTTATAAGAATAGAGTTTAGATGATTCATAAATCATGGGTTTACCTAAGAATGTTTGTTAGAGGGTGTGAGTACCTAAAAGATAAAGTAGGAGGAGTTATCTCTCGTGAACCAAAGCAGACGGCTTCTGGAGTGGCATTTGTATGTATTCGGTTTTATTTTTTATTTTTTTCCTCTTTGATTTTTGATTTTTGTTTTGTTTTTGTACTTTCACTTTTTATTCTTTCTTGTTCACGCGGATTACGCCTTGTTTGATACAGACGATATATTTATGTTATTGTTTATTTTCTACTTTTTCTTCAATCAATCAATTGGGTTTGTTATCAATAAAAAAATAAATTACACATAACAACAATACTCAGTCCATTCCTGGACGCCGAGATCCTCAATCGTTCCCTTTTAAACATAATACGCAGCGTGGTCACCACTCCTACTCTCAGAAACAACCTTACCTCTCATTCATCCAACAAAACTACCAATTATCCTCCCACCCTTTGCCCCCGGGAAACTTCCCACTATTGACCTTCCTATTGATCCGTTCTCTCAAAATTCCTTTCTTCATTTTGTCATGATAGACCACTACGGCTTTATTTTTTTTTTTATTTTTTTTTTTTTTTTGTCTTTTTGTATGCCAAAATTATGAATAAGGATAACAGAAAATTACACGTATATGAAAGGGGAAAAACCTAATGATCTGTTTTAATTGGTGCAATAATTGTTTTAAGAATTCTGATGCTTAGGAAGCTTATAAACGCATTTCATAGAGCTGATTTCATTTGCATTAATTCATTTGTACGACGATTAGAAGACGTCATACGCTCTTTCTCTTTATTAGGGTATATAAAACGATTACGCCTCTTTCCCTCCTTCCGAACCAATAGCCAATCCGAAACTATAATTGAGTGTTACCTCAATGCTAAGACGAACAACAAAAATTGAGCACTTTGTTTCTAAGTTGTGTTTGTTCGGCTTATTCTCATTTTTTCGAAAATAAAGGATTATTGCTACCATTATTTACTAATTAAGACAATCCATTGCCCCAATTAAGAGGGGGCTTAAGATTGAATACATTCTACGTCTCTTGGAAATAATCAGGTTCCTTTAACTGTTTTTGTAGATTTCTGTAAGGCTTTTGACGCTGTTGAATACAATACTCTTCTAAGTTGACTAAGCGGGCTTGGATTAGATAGTAGTTGTGTAAAGTGGTTTTCATCGTATTTGCATGGCCGCGCTATCAAAGTTACTTTATCAGACATAATAAGGAGTGGAGTTTGGTGTTAAGCATGGAGTGCCTCAAGGCTCCGTGTCAGGACCTCTACTTTATCTTATTTACGTTAATTTGCTGGCTTCACATGTTGGAGAGGTGGCGCTGACCTCTTTTGCGGACGACACTGCGATAACAGTGATTGATAGTTGTTTGGTGGAGCTTGTACATGAGGCTAACTTAGCATTTGAACGTTTACGCAGTTTTACAGTTGATAGTTCCCTGGCGGTTAACGCATCTAAAACAAATTACATTATTGTTAGTAAAACAGATGGGTTACTTAATAATAATAATAACATATTTTTGGACATTTACCCATTAAACAAGTTTTTGAAATTAGGTATTTTAGGTTAAATTTAGATAATAATATTAGTTGGAAAAAGCATTGTAGTGTTATTGGTGCGAAAATGGCTAGGGGTCTAGGAATTCTGAGACGTGTAAAAAAAAAAACATCTCTATTCAAGATTTTAAAAACCATTTATTTTTCCCTTGTTCATCCTTAAAATAGATTAAATAAAAAAAAGAAGTTTTTTTTAACTGAAAGTAAGGAGCGACATTAAAACTTAAACGAACAGAGATTACTCTGTATATGAAAGGAGCTTTTTCTCCTCAACGCCCCGCTTTTTACGCTAAAGTTTGACTCTTTCTCTTAACTCTACTTTTTAAAACAGTAAAAAACTTTAGGGTAAAGAGTGGGGCGTTGAGGAGGAAAAGCCCCTTTCATATACGGAGTAATTTCTGTTCGTTTTAAGTTTTAATGTCGCTCCTTACTTTCAGTTAAAAAAACTTGTTTTTTTAATTTAATTTCTGGACGTTTTTGAATTAATGCATGTTTTTATCTTGGCTCTCTGCACATAAATAATTAAAGAGAAATTTGCATCCTAATTTTTTTTTGGCTAAATGGCTTTTTCATAGTTTTAATCGGAAGAATCTGAGAAAAAGGGAGCGAGGGAGGAGGCCTAGTTGCCCTTCAATTTTTTGATTACTTAAAAAGGCAACTACAACTTTAGATTTTTTACGAACGTTTTCATTAGTAAGAACATACGTAACTTACGTAACGAACATCTGTATTCGTATGTTTTATTGCGTATATGAGGGGTTCACCCCCTCGTCAATACCTCCCTCTTTACACTAAAGCTTAAATTTTGTCCCAATTCCTTAAGAATGACCCCTGAATCACAAAGGCCTTAGAATAAATAGTTGGAATTACTAGAAATACTTTAGCGTAAAGAGCGAGGTATTACGAGGAGGTAAACCCCTCATATGCGTAATAATTTCTGTTCGTTTTAAGTTTTAATGCTGCTCCTTATTTTCAGTTGAAAAAAAAACTTTTCATAGTTATTTTTTCATTGTTTTTTCTTAAATAATGCTAGAAAATCCTGCTTCCATCATTTCTGTAAAGGTAGTTATGACCTATTAATGAGCAAACTACGGTCAATAGTGACCAAAAATTTAAAGAATGGGTTTTGAAAAAAAAATGTCTGATTAAACAAAAAAAAATCATTTAAAAATTATACAGGAATAACGATTATTCTTTAGGTTTGCCTTAATAGTAAAAACTAATTGTGAAAACACATTTATGAGAATCTTGAAAAGGAGCTTGAAAGTCCTCAACAATGGGGGTGGATCGAAATAAAAGTGCGCCATTGGGTTTACCATGGAAAAACCTTATACCGAAGGCTTCGATATCCATCCCCCCCCCCTTCCTATTTTAAAAATTAGAAAGATCACTTTTTGTATGGATTGCTGTGATGTATGCCATTTTTCTTTCTTTTTCTTAATAATGACTCTTCACCCTCCCTGAAATTGGAATCTGTTCATACGTGTCTAAAACAACTGCACGGTTATTTCAGTATTTGCTCCTCTGTTACAATTTGCTTCTTAAAATGAATAATGATCCTCCAAAGGCATTGACGGGGCTTAGGGTGTTGAATTGATTTTCAGTTGTTGTTTCTTTTAAAGGGACAGGTCTTAATCCTCTCGCTTAACGTTTGTTAAGCGAGGATAAAGAGGATAAACGTTTGTTAAGCGAGGATAGCAGAGGATAAAAATTTGTCCCAATCAAGATTTGAACCTTGATGTCACGGCTAAATCAAAGGGTTATCAACTGCTACTTGCTCCCTATTACAGATTTCTTTTTTTTTCTGCTTTATGTGTTCAAATTGTGGAGTTGCCTTATATGGATTTAATCTATTTTTAGCGTGCATTCGAATTTGCATATTTTATTGCTGCTCTTAAGTATGTATTTTCTGTTTCTTCTGCAGGCCTCCAAGAAAGTCAATGCTGTTTTCTGCGGTTATTGGGTCAGGTTTACAGATCTTCTGGATGGTTATCATTACCTTATGTAAGTCATTTTTAAAGATAGTATATTACTTCGTGGGACGTGAAGTTAAATACAACTCTTTAGGCGGATAAATTTAGTTGATGAAGTTAACAGCTTGATTAAGTTTATTTAGTTTTTTCTGACAGTCATGTCAAAAAAAAATTCATAGATTTGACAAACATTTTTTTATATTTATATTCTTTTTTTGCGCAAAGTTCTATTATGGTGTTTGTGTGATTTTTGTTGCAAAAAGATATGATCTTAAAATAACCGATATATAAGGAAAACGAAAAAAATATGGGATAATTTTGGGGTTCATTCCGGGTGAGCCTCCTCGCCGTTCTGATCCTATCTCTGTGGATGTGTCCATTTTTGCTATTCTTTATTTTAAATTAAAATTATTCTCATTTTTATTGCTGAAAAGTAGATTTTATGGTTCTTAGAAACGAATTCCGAAGAATACAATGGTTATACAACCTTGGGGGGGGGGTCGCCTTAGGAGACGCCCCGAAACATTACTGCTCAGTCCTTGATACAAGCCTATGCAATATACGAACCGTGGGCTATGTGTTTATAGCAATCTTATTGATACCCTTGAAGTTTTAATGAATTAAAATAAGGTTGCGGTAAATTGAGTTTTCTTATTTTTTTTTTTTTTTTTTTTAAGTCTCAAATTAACTAATCGAAATTTTAATCGCCTGAAAATAATGCCATAGTGAAAAGTAAAGTACCCCATTAGAATCACCATGGCCGACAACCTCTTAACCAGGGGTTTTCAGTCCCAATTTAAAAACACTCCACGATTTTTATCCAGATTTTGAGGAAATATGCTTATACAATCTTGGAGGGGTAACCTTGGCAGGTGCCCCAAAACATTCCTGCACAGTCCTTGATACAAGCTTATGCAATATACGGACCCTGGGTATACATAATGTTGCGGTAAATTGAGTTTTCTTTTGTTTTTTTGTTTTATTAAGTCTCGAATTAGCTGCTTGAAAATTTAATCACCTGAAAATGATGCCAAACTGAAAAGTAAAGTGCAGTATTACAATCACCATGGTCGACAACCTCTTAACCAGGGGTTTTCAGCCCTAATTTGAAAACTCGAGACAGTCATATTTTTGATTTTACATGTATCTCTAATTGTTTATTTTTTCACCTTTGCTTTTCATGGAAGGGATGGTCGTAGCAATTTGGATTAAGCTGATTCGATCTTCAGATCTGGATTCTAGGGCTCTCTTTTTTTTTTATCAAGTTCAAAATCGACGCCCAGCCCCTATAATATCCTTGTGCCCCTTTCATGGACTTAACCAGGCGTTCTTGTCAAAACAGAGACACATTTTCTTGTCTACACTCCAGGATTTTCATCCAGATTTTTTGTGGAAATAGCCTTCGAGAAGTCTTTTTTTCTTGTACTATTTCTCATAATTTGGTTTCCTCAATTTTTAAACAGTAAGCTGAGTTTTCAGTAAGGGAGAAGTGCAAGAGGGGACAGGTAGATTCAACTTCATGAGTAACTCCCTGCTGATTCGCGTGCAGAAATATATTTTGAAGGATCTTTTTCTATGAAAATTCAAGGACGAAATTGTTGCATGTCTCAAAGGTGTGTGTTCAAAGTTACGTGCCCATTCCCGTTCAGTGTTACTCAGAGCTGTGCAGACTTGTACTTGTTTCATGTTCTAACGTTTGAAGTTTCTGGCGACTAGCCAAATCGTCCCACATCGTTATAGATGTACAGTGGTCGTTGATTCCAACTTACAGACAGTGGATTAATCATGGCTCCAATTTTAGGGAATATAATTAGTGGTAATATTATTAGAACTCCTGGACACTCAAAAATACTTTTTTTGTTTGAGGGTATGGTCTGAACCCTAACAACACCAATGTCATAGAAGAACTGTGAAAACTCCCAGCTTATAACTGCCCCTAAAAAATATTGCCTTTTTCTTCATAAGTGGACTGTGACTCAAAATACAATACTAGCTTTGTCAGTACTCGTAATTAGTATTTAATTTCACCATGAATCGGGGTAAGGGGGTAGTTTTCTCCATGCATAACCTTTTTCCTATTTTCCAGAATTTAAATTATGTTCTATATTTTGATTTGTGTATATATTTTATTCAATTATGTTTTTAAGATTACTGTAAATTGTTGTTTTGTTTTATTTGTTGAAGCATTTTGCTAATTCGTTTGTGTATTTCATATTCTCGATTTTAGGGAAATGATGAATAGAGTGTTTTTCGCTACCTAAATGTTAGCCCGTTCAAAAAAGAAAAGTTAGTATGGTTTTACTTATAATTAAGAAAAATTATCAAGAGTCAATCGTAAAAAAAACAAAAATATTTAGTAAAGTTAAAAAACATTTTTTCGTTAAAAAACGATATTTTTTTTATACAAATGTCCCAAATATGTAGACTATGTCAGAGTACTAAGAATCGAATTACTCGTAAATTATAATATAATCATAGTTAAAAAAAATTATATTTAACTATAATTTAGTGTCATAATTCTAATCTAATGAAATAAGTTGAATAATTAGTGAAAAATAATCTTCAGCCTTGGTCCTTATTTGTGTTCATGTGATTTTACGGAAAAAAGGACTTTTTTGGGTTTGTCAAAAAATTTACCAAACTTCTTCTTCAGATTACACAGCTACCCTATTTTGAAAGATTAATCCAATAGTAAAGTAAAGATGCATAGGAACAGAAACTTTCCCTTCTTTAAGTTTACCCTGTTAAACATCTGAAATTAATTTTATATTTTTTTCTTGATATATTTTTTTTTTTTATCATTCATCCATAGTTTAAGTTGTTTTGGGTAGACAGGATAAAACATAGTTTGTCTCCTTTCAACAATATTCAGTACCCCTTTCTTCATCTCCAACAAAGATTCCTTTCATCCCAATTCCCGAGCCGTGAGACAAAACATAGTGTCCTTACCAAATTGTGTATAAAATTTACCCCCCCCCCTAGATAGAACTTTCAACTTCATGCTGTCTCTATATCGAAGTCGACTGGATCGACTATAACAAATTGATTGCACGTTATCTTTATAATGAAGTTGGCCGCAATGACTGTAAGAAATTGACTGATTGTTGTCTCGGAAATGAAGTTGACTGCGTCGACTATAAAAAATCGACTGCGTGTTGTCTGTATAATGAAGTTGACTGCATCGACTATAATAAACCGATTCTATGTTGTCTCTGTAATGAAGTTGATTGTATCGACTATAAGAAATCCACTAAATATTATCTGTATAACGAATTAAATAAAAAACTAGTTTTTTCAACTGAAAGTAAGGAGCGACATTAAAACTTAAAACGAGCAGAAATTATTCCGTATATAAAAGGGGCTGTCCCCTTCTTAATGTCCCGCTCTTTACGCTAAAGTTTGACTCTTTGTCACAGTTCTACTCTTTAAAACAATAGAAATCTTGAGCGTCAAGGGCGGGACGTTGAGGAGGGGACAACCCCTTTCATAAACGGAATAATCTCTGTTCGTTTTAACTTTTTAATGTCGCTCCTTACTTTCAGTTGAACAACTTTTTTTTTATTTAATTTCTTAACGTTTTTGGCTAAATGGCTTTCTCATAGTCTTGATCGGACGATTTTGATAAAAAAGGGTTGGGGGAGGAGGCTTAGTTACCCTCCAGTTTTCGGTTACTTAAAAATGCAACTAGAACTTTTTGTTTTTTACGAACATTTTTATTAATAATAAATATATGTAACTTACGAATTAACTTACGTAACGAACTTTTATATTTGTATATTTGTATTACGTATACTAGGGGGTTCGCCCTTTCGTCAATACCTCATTCTTTAGACTAAGGCTTGAATTTTGTCCCAATTCTTTAAGAATGACCCTGAATCACAAAGGCCATAGAATAAATAATTGAAATTATTAAAAATACTTTAGTGTAAAGAGTGAGATATTGAGGAGGAGACGAACGCTCTTATATACGTAATTATATCTATTTGTTTTAAGTTTTAACGCTGCTCCTTACTTCCAGTTGAAAAAACTTTTATTTATTTATTTTCTCATTGTTTTTTTAAAATAATGCTAGAAAATCCTCCGCCCCCTTCATGGAAATACTCTTTCCTCATGATAAATTCTTCTATGGAAAAATCCGATATGATCGTCCCTGGAAAAAAAACGCATCCGTGATCTGTCTTCTCGCAAAAATACAGAATTCCACTTTTTTGTAGATAGGAGCTTGAAACTTCTACAGTAGGGTTCTCTGATACGCTGAATCTGATGGTGTGATTTTGTTAAGATTCTATGACTTTTAGGGGGCGTTTCCCCTATTTTCTAAAATAAGGGAAATTGTCTCAGGCTCGTAAATTTTGATGGGTTAGACTAAACTTGATGAAACTTATATATTTAAAACCAGTAAAAAATAAAATTCTTTTTATGTAACTCTTGGTATCAAAATTCAGTTCTATAGTTTTTGAATTGAAAAGGGAATAGTTGTGGGAAAAGTCAAGTCATGGCCAATTGTAGAAAAAGCCAAGACAGATTGTCCAATTAAATGGGCATCAAGTTCAAGGTTAATTTTACCCCTTTGATTGCTGTTGTTACTGTCTCCCACTTATGCTACACCTCTCATGCATGTCACTCCACAATGCCGAACTAGAGTCAACCTGTTGAGGTTCTACCTTGCCTTTTCGCAATTATAATTGCCAAATTGACAATTATAATTGAAAATTTTCGATTATAACTGACGAAGGCAACTCTTTTTTTGTTGTTGTTTTTATGTTCAATTTGTAAGTGCCTACTTTCATCTTTCAGTTTTTGCTGTTCTTGGCATGTTATCACCAGCGTCAAGAGGAGCATTGATGAGCGCTGCCATATTTTTGTATGTCTTCATGGGTCTTGTTGCTGGCTATCATTCTGGAAGGCTTTTTAAGACTATTCGTGGGGTAAAATGGAAAAAAGCGGCTCTTTTGGTAAATTTACTTCACGTAATCCACTTGCAGAAGCAGACTGTTTTCATCTAATCACTCTAGAGCTTAAACGTCATCCGGGTTGAAATCTCACCGATACTCTAACTTGAAATTTGAAATCTCACCGACATTCTAATTTATTAGATAGAATATCTTATATTTATTTTATTCATCTGGGTTGAAATCTGGGCTTAAAGGTTATCTGGGCTGAAATCTCACCGACACTCTAATTTGGGTTTTGAAATCTCACCGACACTGTAATTTATTAGATAGAATATCTTTAAATTTATTTTATTTTTATGTAATCCAATAGCAAAAGCAGACTGTTTTTATATAATACCTCTAGAGCTTAAAATCCTCTGAAATCCGTAGGTAAGGTCTCTGAGACCCAGATATGGGCCCCAATCTCTACTTCTTTTTTTTTACAATAAAATTCGTGAATTAGATGTTGTCAAAATGGAAAATCTTCTACATTTTGTTTCTTTAACGTTTAGGCCAGAGATTTCTAACCCTATTCCTCGCTCTCGGCCGACCTGGCTGTGGCATTCATAAAAGTGAATGTGGATGCACCCTAATGCACAAATTATGTAGTCGAAGTATCACATTTTGTAAGATGAAACTGTTTATAAGTTGAATTTTTGTGGACTTTCCTGGTACTATGTATATATGGTTTTATTAATTAAAAGAAAATTCCACAAAAAAGGTCTTTCAAAGAAAAATAAAGAGCTCCATTAATCAGAAAATGAGCAGAAATCAAGTTAAGTAACCTTTCAAGGATAAAATTACCACAAATCATTATCTATTAATTAATGGAACTCAAAACAAACAGAAATTACAATAAAATTCCGAGATAAACTCGAAACGAACCAAAATTAACATGAGTAGGGCTGAAAACCCCCATGTCTTTCCAAGGCCGGAATATAATTTGCACTTTACTGAACAAACAAACAAATGGTCATGGATTGCCAGTTTAATTTACGTATACTGATATTTATTCCTTAAAAGTTAATAATTTTGTATCTACTAAAGTAAAAAGAGGGAAAACATTTAAAATGTATTTTGTTTTTAATAAAGTGCAAATTATTTTCCGGTCTTGAAAAGGAATGGGGGTTATCAGTCCTACTCATTAATTTTTGCTCGTTTGAGTTTACTTAACTTTATTTTTGGTCATTTTGGCTTAATGGAGATCTTTATTTTTCTTTGAAAAACTTGTTGTGTGGGAAAAATTTTTTAAATTAATTTCTCTTCGTCTTTTATTGACACAGTTTTTTCATAAAAAAAAAAATATATATTTTGAGTTCTTTTTTTCTTTAAGAATCTATGCTCTAGCTTTCTGTTTGTATTTTGGAGAAACTTTTTCAACAATTTTTAATCCTGACACAAATTGTATTTTGTAAATTAATTTTATACCTTTTCAAGCTTATCTAAAAAACAAAACGTAATATCATTTTCAAAAGATTATATCTATGTTAGCTGACCACCCGTATAAACTTACACTCTTTTTATTTATTTAAATTGTAAGATCTGAAGTAGTAATAGTATTAGCGTTCTCCTTTTAAGCATTATTTGAGAGTTCCAATTTAATGCCCAAATCAATTTTTGAGATATGCTCTTTTGACAATTTGCTTGCACATCAATATTGTAGATGGAATAGTTGTAGTAACATTCGTGGTATGCAAATAGTACCTTTTTGATCATCTCACTTTTCATTTCCGGAAAGTTTCAAATTAATATACTGAGTCATTCCTGAATTACATCCTTTATACGCATAACGTTTTTTGATTTGATTCAACCCCTCGACGTTCTCTGAAAGGCCCACCTGAATGCTCTTCGTCTTCTTGGATAGTATATTTCAAACGTGCATACTTTTCTACATAGCATATATTATATGTAACCATGAATAATTGATAACTAACTGACAGCCCTTGCCCCGAGGACTGTGGGGAAGTTGACATCCCCAAAGACATAATTACAGGATCTTTTAACAATGCTGAACAAAGTAGATATAACTTTAAAATATAATTTAGTAGATATTACTCTTAAAATTTCGATAGATGTTTTGGGAAATGATAGGCTTCGGGGGGGGGGGCTGATTGCCCTCTTGTCACTTTTGACTCTTAAAAAGGGCACTGAAACTTCCAACGTCCAATCAAACGAGCCTCATCCGATCCAAAATTTATAAGACATCTGTTCCGTAAAAACCGTATATGCCTCGGGCATAACTTACAAACCCTGTATTGTTATATGCTCTTTGGACTATTGATAACAAAATGGCTGTCTCAGAGTTTCGATCGAATGGATTTGGGGGAAAGAGGACCTCAGGGAGGAGAGGGGTAATTTTCTTTCATCACGTTCGACTCAAAAGCGAACTAGAACTATACATTTCCAATCGAATGAACCTCATCTAAAGTCTGCGCGACCACCCCTTCCATAAAAACCTTGTATGCCCCCCGGGGCATTAACCCCAGACTCTAGGGGTTTGTTTCAACCCCAAAGACCATGTTATGTCATCTTCGGACTATTTGTGAACAAATGGCTATCTCAAAATTTCTATCGGGTGTGTTGGAGAAAATACGACGTGGTTGGGAGAGTGTAGTTGTCTTCCGATCACTTTGACTTTTAAAAATGGCACTAAAAATTCTTATTTCCAATCCAATGAGCCCATCTGAAGTTTATACGACGACCATTCTTTCCATAAAAACTTGTTCCATACATGCCCTCGGGGTATAACTTACTGCCCTTGTCCTGGGGCTATGGGGGAAGTTCTCATCCTCAAAGACACAATTTCCGTACCTTTCAACTACACTGAACAAAGTGGGTCAGAATTGTAAATGAATGTGCTTAGGGAAATGATTGGCAGGGGGGTTTGTTGCCCTCCTATCACTTTCGACTATCAAAGAGGGCACTAGGCCATCTTAAAATTTATATCAGATGCATATCAGGAAAAAAGACGTATGTGGGGGGGGGTACCTGCCCTCTGATCACTTTGACTCTTAAAATGGGGACTAGAGCCTTTGATTGCCAATCCAAGGAGCTCCCACTGATGTTTATACGACTACCCATTCTAGAAAAACCTTACACGCCCCCAGGCCATAACTTACATCCCTTTCCCTGAAGGCTTTGGGAAGGTTGTCATTCTCAAAAACATAATTTTCAAGCCTTTCAACTTGGTTGAATAGAATGGTTATCTCAAAATTTTGATTGGATGTGTTTGGTGAAATGATTGATGTAAGGAGGGGGGCTGGTTGCCCTCTAGCAATTTTCGGCTATTAAAATGGGAACTAGAGCTTGTAATTTCTAATCAAATGAGTCCCTTTTGAAATGTTTATGATAGCGCTTTCTATACAAACTGCCCTGCTCTAAAAAAATAAATAATTAAAAAATACATTGTGCCCGCATCGCTCTTTATTTAGCCAGCACTATTGCGCTGCCTAAATAGAGGCAGTGATACTTCGGTTTTTCTTTGTAAGAAGAACAGAAGAAATGGTTCCTAATTGGTTTTTGGACCTAAAACATACATCTATTTGTATAACATTAAAAGAAATATCTTCACTTTTGTGCTTTATGAATATTTATGCATGGTTGTGAGGGGCTTGACTTTTCTGCCGGTCCTGCAAATAGCGTCCTGCCTTGACGTTGGTGAATTTTTAAATTGACGTAGTAAATTTGGTGTTTATGAAGTTGCCTCAAATCATTTTGAACTTTTCCTCCAATCTCCTTCCCTTTTTAAAATAAATCCATTGGACAATTTGTGTTCTGTCTTTTTCTAGATAGTTCTAATGTCCAAAAGCTTGATCTAGAAGAGAGCTCCATTTTTTTTTTTTTTTTTTTTTTTTTTTTTTTTTTTTTTTTTTTTTTTTTTTTTTTTTTTTTTTTTTTTTTTTTTTTACTATTATTATTATTCTTCATGAAGAAATAAACTTGAAATGTTGTATGTACTGTAAGGTGACAGTAAACTAAAGTCATAATTATAACGGACTACTAATTGTTATGACTAAAATTGTAATAAATTTTTTAGAGTAATTTGATTTTAACTCTTTAAAATAATTTTAATTTAAATAGTTTCAAAATTTCAAAAGAAATTAGCTCACTTTTTTGTCATAAAAAAAAGTTTTTTTATATAAAGTTTTTATTTAAAAACACAAAAAGTTTTTTTAGTGTCTTAAGTTTGTTGATGCTTTACTATTTGTAATGTTTTGGACATTCTTATAATATCTTAATTTTTAGTGTATTTTTAGTAATTGACTAAATCCTTGACTAGTAATTGATATTATCCT
Organism: Artemia franciscana; assembly: GCF_032884065.1. NCBI lineage: Eukaryota > Metazoa > Arthropoda > Branchiopoda > Anostraca > Artemiidae > Artemia > Artemia franciscana. The sequence continues at coordinate 4,978,300 of NC_088868.1, forward strand.
TGATCGTTTTTCTTATTTGACTAGTTATTGACAAGTAAATTGACTAGTAATTGACTATTATCCTTGATCGTTTTTCTTATTTTACTAGTAATTGACTAGTTATTGAGTAGTAAATTGACTAGTAATTGACTATTATCCTTGATTGTTTTTCTTATTTGATAAATGTGTTAACTATGCTTTTTTCTTTCAGACTGGCACCTTGTACCCTGGTATTGTCTTTGTTACGAATTTTATTTTGAACTTTTTTGTTCTTGGAAAACATTCTAGCAGTGCAGTTCCATTCAGCACCATGATATCTCTTCTGTTACTCTGGTTAGGGGTATCACTACCCTTAGTAATGATTGGCTATTATTTTGGATATAGGAAACGTCCATATGAACATCCTGTTCGAACGAATCAAATCCCTCGTCAAATACCCGAGCAACCATGGTATATGCGACCCTTTGTATGGTAAGTTTTCTTTTGTGCCAAAAATTCATTGAATCATTGATGACTGTATTTATTTTCGGCATTGGGCCAAAAGCCAAACTCAGTGTTTTACTGAAGGCGTATTTCAGACACCTTTAATAATGGAGCTATAATGTTGCAACCGACAAATTGCCCTCCCGTGTACATATCTTACTTTAATATGTAAATAACCGATTTTTTTGCTTATTTTCTTAGATGAGTTTATGAGCCAAAGAAATATCTTTTTTTCAGAGGGGAGGGGGGTACAGTAAACTTAAAAAATCGTTATTTTTTGTCATTAAACAAATAGGGCCTCGAGCCAAATTCTGGCTGCCTCTGAAGTTATGAATTAGGATTATGGGGTTGCAGACAGCTCTTGCTACGGTGCAACAGCGGCCAACTGACAAATTGTCTTTGGACTGCATTGGGGTACACAGCGTAGTCCTGATCTTCAGGACTACGCAGCCAGATTTTCACATGGACCAATTTAAAAGTCAAAGTAATATTTTTTAATTTTTGGGTAGAGACACTCGGCGGAGTCTTACCCACCAGTAGGGATATAGTACATGATTAAGTTTGTAGCAGTCATAAAAGAATATTAAGTTCATGGACTTGTTTATGGAGTTGACATATAGGCTAAAAACAAATAAATTAAGCATTGAATACCCGATTATGAGGCATCAATAGAAGTGGACCGGGCTGACTCTAACAGAAGTTCTACAAATGATTTCTCATGTCCATTAATCTTTTTTGGACTACCCGACAATGAAATAGTAATCTGATTAGTTGCAGTATTTACTGTGGTTGTCGCTCTGGTTAAATTTCATATTGTTTTGACTTGGCTGGATCAAACTTCGCCTTGTCAATCATGCTGCAGTTGAAACGTGCTGGAATAGCAGAATCGTAAAATCCTGTAGTTTAAAATGATTTTTAATCAGTGAAGAGGTAAGGTAAGTCTCCCAGATCTGGCGTAAAGTTTTCACAAGTCCTTCTTTTCGTAAGATGTCACCTGGGTGTGCTCGTTGTCAGTTCACGAGCTTCTACTCATAGGGTGATTTTCAGTTCTTGAAAATAACCCTGTCAAGTGGCTGCAGAACATGGGATGCATGGGCTGGCAGCTTGAGGATAGTAACTTTCTTTTCTGAAACGAGCTCCAAAAGTGCCAAGAATAAATGGGAGCACTTCAAGAATAGGAAGTGCTTTTTCTTTCACCTGAGGAAGGAAAATATCTTTAAACCAGCTATAGAAGAGGTAGGCTCTCTTCCATCCTTTCTAAGTAGCTGAAAAATATGCATCTGGATGGTCTTTGATGGGTATTCATAAACTTAAAGTGGGTTTCCCTGGGAAGATTACCAATAGTGACAGTTTCTCATCGGCTGCATCAATAAATGCAGGAACAGATATGTTATCACATTGCCACCAATTACCCATTGCCACCAATTTGCCGCTTTGCTGGTGATTCTTTTGCACCAGCGATTTTAAAGCTGTCAGGATCGCAACAAAACAAGGTTTCGTCCAAGTTTTATCAATATTCTGGTTTTTCTAAGATGTCAAGCTCTTCTTTTTAGCAGGTCCTTGAATGATCAAATATCCTAGAATGATGAAAGGGTCTTCTTATTACACAGCCTTCAGGGTTTTCAAGTCGCTCTGGTTCCCTAAGTGAGCTGTTGTTTCCTTTCCTAAACTTAAACCACCAGTTTTCACCTGGCCGATTATTTATGAAATGAATACTGATTTTGTTGATCACTGATATATTTTTTCACTTCGTCTAGGAATTGTTGTTTGGTAAGCCAACTGCCCCACTTTTTCTTGACATTCAGCGAATTTACCATCCCCAATTATGTTGAGCAGTTCCAGAGGTTTTCCGAGAGTAACAACAGGAAAGTTGGGGAAATCTCTTTGCTTTTTTGTCTGATCAATTAGTATATTGTAAATTATGTATATTATGCATTTTTAACCTTCTAAATAGTTGACAGATATACTGAAATTTAGGCTTGAATTACTTAAACCTAGCCACTTGTATTCCAACCGCCTGTGTCGGAGTTTACCCCGTACGGGGTAAGCCCGACTTGTCGGATTTACCCCAAACTTGGGTTTTTCTGGGGTAAGTCTGCCACCCCTTGTTTCTCCTGACTGCTTTGAAAATAAAATACTAATAAATAACATTAGTTACTTAAAATATTCCACTAACTTATCAGCTATTTAAAATCAATTTATTATATCTTTGTTTTCCTTTACTATTACTTAAAATTTGCTATTTACCTCGTGGGCAACAAAAGTGTCCTCGAAATTTTGAAATTGCTTTGTTACAAAAGGAATTGAAAATGGCGGGAATATTGAACAATGTTTTAACCCTGTGTCCGATTTACCCAAGTTCATCCTAATTACTTTTGAAAAACTTCATCGTCACATGGATTTTTATGAGTTTTCTCTCTTTGTAGTTTTTTACGTTGCTCACATAATTGATGCATTCTTCATCCGTTTTTTTTATATTTTCTTCATATTCATCTTTCATATTTCTTCATCCGTTTTTTTCTTCATATTCGTGTTTTTATATAGCGCGTTTTAATGCGGTGTTTTGTTAAAGATGGCTCCATAAAACTAGTAATGGAAACAGCCCCTGACTATCACGTATTTGATAAATTGCTGTGTTTTTCATAGAAAAAAATGTGTGTATTATTACCAAGACTGACTAATCGAAACTTGACGAATTTTCTGCAGAAAAACTTTGTTTAAGTGTAAACTGGACCAAGACTAGAATATTGCCTGTGGACAAGACACCATGTAGCCCCATGACATCTATAGAAGTATGTGGCCAAGATGTTGAGATAGTCAAGCAGTTCACCTACCTTAGTTCAATTGTCTGCTCAAACGGAAATCTAGATGCAGAGATATCAGCAAGTGTGGTAAAGGCGAACGCCGTTTTCGGCCGGCTGCTGAGACCAATATCCCACAAACCCCAGATCAGCCGTCTCACGAAAGCTCGTATCTACTCTGCCTCGGTAGCAAATGTTGTGTTGTACTTGTCAGAGACTTGGCCTTTGATGAAGATGATGAAGATAGATGCTGTCCAGACGAAACACCTCCGCAAAATTGAGCACGTTAGGTGGCTCGAAAAAAGTACGGAACACAGATATCCTCCGTTTTTTAAATTGACACCCCTGTCCGAACAGCTTGAGTCCCGCTCGCTGCGTTGATACTATCATTTACTTTGCCTACCCACTGAAACACCTGCCCGACTTACATTCGACTTCGATCAAACTGCAAACGGCTTGAAACGCCCCAGAGGAAGACCACGTACAAGATGGGAGGATATCTTCCGCGATCGAATCACAGCGTTGGGAGTTGACCCCAGCGAAGCTCCTACCCATGCCCAGAACAGGCCACTCTGGAGACGACTAACAGCGCTGACGTCTGGTTTCCTCTATGTTGGCGTCGCTGCCGAGCAAGAGCTTTAAGTGACTAATTGAAGCTTGCTTGCAATTTTCTGTTGAAGAATTTGTTGCCAGGGTCGTTTGAAATTAGGGCTTTAAATTAATTCTTTATTTGACTATGCCTAGTAGTGCGAATTATCAGTAATAAATTAATTACAATGCAAGTAACTTTAAAAAATTCCAAGTGTATGGATTTGTCAAATAGAGATTGTTCCTGACGCACAAGCTAAATCCTTCGAATAACAGGAAGACCCATCAATAGGCTGTAGATAGTTCCAGAACGGATAAAATCTGTTAAACTAATTGTGGTTAGAGTGATTATCGCGTCAGACTTGAAATCCTAAGGTTAGGGGCTACAGTCCTGGTCTTTCTGGTTATTTGGTTTGGAACTGGGGTCATTGGGGTGACTCTATAAGCTCAGCCAGAGTCGACCCAGCTCTAAATGGGTAAATGGAGATATTTGGGAGAAAAACACGGGAAGCATCTGACGATTTGCCCCCCCCCCCCCCACCCACGTATTGCATTCTCAGTCGAAGGTGTCGAATTAGGAGATTGGTACCTGCGCATTACGACCATGGTCAGCATGTGAAAAGTGTTGTTTTTTCCTACCTAAAATAGGCAGAATCAATGATTGGGTCGAATGAGAAGGTACATCATAGGAAAAAGTTTGGAAGATCGTTGTATCAGATTAAAATCAATGACGGAGTAGTCAAAGGCCCACTTTTGGCCTCTAAGTATTGAGATTCATTATCTTACTATGATCTCGACTCAATAAAGGTTCAGTGTGCCTACATTTCGGCAAAAAATTTGGTGTTGAAAGGTGCGGAGGAGGGGATTTTAGGTATCGGAACGACCTTTGGTCTGATCTGGGCCTCCAATAATACATGTTTAGGTTCTAACAAAGAAATAAATATAAAAGAAATAATAATTATAAAAGAAATAATGAATGTATAAGAAATGCATAGACAAACGGGTCTATGGCCAATAATTGAAAGCGAAGAGAAACAGCAAAAATTCAACGAATATTTTGCCCATATATAACCAGGCGTCTTCAGCGTAAAACAATAAAAAAAGAAACTAAAACTAAAAAATTTATCTAAAAAATATATATAAGTAAAATATACTAACATAAAATATATAATATACATTTACTTACATTTACAATGTGCAGCTGCCTTCATCAAACCACCTTCATCGTGGTGAAAATTGGTCGGTTGGTAGTCGGTATTTCTTTTTTGACATTGCTAGTACGGCGTAAAAATGAGGGTCTGCCGGCAATTTTTGGAATAAAAAACTCTTGGTTTTTTTATCCCTTTCTGTTTAAAACAACTTTACGTGGATATTAGCTGTATCGAGTCATTAGTAATTGACACAATTAATTAGCAAATAGTAATGACCAATTCTTTCTTTGGCTCATTTTTTTCTAAATGTTGTTGCTAGGGAAAAATTATTTATTGGTAGCACCCTCCATATTTTTCCTAGTATTGGGGTAAAAAAAAATGTCATACCATAACTTAGATTTTCTACTTGGGGAGAATATAGACTATATAGCAAATTAAAAAGCAGAAAGGGTGGATATTTGTTTCTGGTATGTAGTTTCAACATCAAAAGCAAATTTTCATTGATATCGCTATGCAGCCTGTGCATACTTCCATGCATGCTTTGCCTGTCCAAGAAACTAATTATGACACTTACCTAGGAGAAGTAGTTACGGGTTTTTACCTTTGAACAAGATTATTGATTGACCTTTATATTGTTGATAGACCTACTGTTGTATCTCTTGAGCAAAAATGCATGAATAATATTATAACAACCGCATAACAGAAATCTAATAATTTAATGCTAAAGCAGTAAATATATTTAGTTGTTTTTAATGTGAAGAAATGTATGTCTTGAGTCAATTTTTAGCAACATTTCTAAAAAAAGATTTTTAAGAGTAGTGGAGAATGATTTTGAACTTAAAACGAAATGAAAATTTTATTGACTCAATTTTACAAAATATATTGGTCCTACACCTGACCAGAAGCATGTGATGGCTATTCGCCAGAATTCAAAATTGAGCTTCATTGGATTCATACGTACTCTCTTCTGATGATGAAATTTAATCCGTTTTCTTGTTCATCGGTAAAAAGTAGTGAAAAGTTAATCGACAATAAGTTAATCGGCATCTGGGATCAAAACTGGCTTTGTATTGCTAATGTGATATCAGTCCACTGTAACACTGTAGACTAACTGACGTAGTTTATGTATGATTAATTTTTACTATTTGTGATATTGTACCCAGAAGAGAAATAGAGAGGCTTCTAGTTAAAAAATCTTGTGACCCAAGAATTTTTTTTATTTTTACTGGCTTCAAGTTTCTCACCTGAAAAAAAAATCAGGTTTTAAAAAGACCAGGGTATTTGTCTCTCGAGAAAAAGTATTTTCAGCTAATGTGTCAACTAAACTTTCAACTAAACAGAATTGTTGTAAAGTAATTTCTCTTGTTCTCTTTCTTATTGCTTTCGTTGTGCATCTTTTTATCTTTGTATTTGCTTTTTCCTGATCTAAATAACCCTTACTTGTGAACTTTTGGGTTAAATAGGGTAAAACATTTATGTTAAATACAAATATTTGTAGATATAAGCTTGACAGACGCTGCACATACCTAGTATACTCCAACGCTGCAAATAATGTTAAAACGGAGACAAAAGCCGCCTTAAACTTACTCTGACACAAAACAGAAAAGATAACACAGGATTACAGAAAAATCAGAGGCAACGTACCACACAAATAATCATGATCAATAATATAAAAAGAAATTATTATTAACAGACTTAATAGAGTTGCTATTATTTTTAATAGAAGTGTTATGAACAGATACCCTGCCTGGATTTCATTTTTCAAGGCCAAAATTTGCTCCCAACTAGGATCGCCAGTGCAGAAGCAAATCGTTGACAACTCCGCCAGTCTTCTCATGGTAGTCCTATTCAGGGCTAAGGATGAGATCTCATTGTAGTTAATATTGCGGTTAATGATGTGCTGGCTTATTACATCAGCCCATCAGATGCGTGGCCACCCTCAAGGACGTGGCTAATAGAATAGAACATTTTTGTATTGTCTTCTAACACAAATAATTACAGATAAGCTTCACAGATAGTGTGCTTGCCTAGTTGCATACTTCAACGTGTCAAGTAATATGAAAACAGAGACAAGAGTTGGCTTAACTTATTGGACTAGAAAAATTAAGACAGAACTATTTGCAATGAACACAAATTTCGAATGGAAATTCCTATTATCTCGCAAAGAAAATGAATGTGTCAGCAACCTTGAATGTTGCAGCCATATTGTGGGTGACGCGAGTTAGTATTACGACGGAACTGAATAAAATTGGATGGTGCTGTTATCTCTTTTGTTCTGAGAAAAACTTGAGTTTCTATCAAGAATGCCGGGTAGTACCATATATTTGTAGTATCAAAAGTAGTACCATAAATTTTGTTTGCAATGGAAATTGTTCAGATTTTTCTTTATGAGCATTTTGAATATCTTCTTGTGTCTAAAGGGTAGCCATCGCCTTTTTATTGCTGTGTGGAAGGAGATATAACAGCAATATTCAATTCATTTTTTTTTCGAAACTTAGGTTTGTGTTACAATTGACTTAAATATTGATTAATTAGTAATCGAGTGACGAAATAAAACTCCAATTGTAATGTTCTATTTTTTTTAAATAGGTTTTGATTTATCACAATGAAACGATGAAGAGATTTTGAGACAAGTTGGAGGTGCACCTTTTGCTTCTGCCAAAGGGTGCAAATTTTGACGGTTTTTTCCCCTATTCAGAGATTTGGTGCTTAGATATTGAGACTAACCCAAACAAACAGTATGTTAATAGGAGTACGTATTAGAAGTTTGTATTCAAGTAGGTTTCTTCTCTAATGACTTTCGTCAGTTGTGTTTCAATCGCTCACCGATTCGCTCTACCAAAATATTTCGGCTGGCTTCAAATTTTTCCTATGGATACTGCTGAAGACCTCTTAGTAGGTTCATAGCTAATTTTGAAGAAAATTTTGAGAAATACCTATGGCCTATGGCAGAATGAAATGAAGAAGCGACTATCGCAGGATTGTTTTTTTTATGGCACTTGGTATTAACCAAGTGAAATATAGCAATCGCAAATTCTGTCGGTCTGTCTGTCTGTCGGTCCCGGTTTTGCTACTTTAGGCACTTCTAGGTAAGCTAGGACGATGAAATTTGGCAAGCGTATCAGGAACCGGACCAAATTAAATTAGAAATAGTCGTTTTTCCGATTTGACCATCTGGGGGGGAGTGGGGGCCGGTTAATTCGGAAAAAAAGACAAAATGAAGTATTTTTAACTTATGAGCGGGTGATGGGATCTTAATGAAATTTGATGTTTGGAATGATATTGTGTCTCAGAGCTCTTATTTTAAATCCTGACCAGATCTGATGACATTGGGGGGAGTTGGAGGGGTGGAGGGGGAAAACCTAAAATCTTGGAAAACGCTTAGACTGGAGGGATCGGGATGAAACTTTATGGGGAAAATAAGCAGAAGTCCTAGATACGTGATTGACATAACCGGAACCAATTTGCTCTGTTTCGGGCGCTGGAGGGGGGGGGTTAATTCTGAAAAATTAGAAAAAATAAGGTATTTTTAACTTACGAAGGAGTGATCGATCTTAATGAAATTTAAAGTTTGGAAGGATATCGTGTCTCAGAGCTCTTATCTTAAATCTCGAACAGATCTGGTGACATCGGGGGGGGGGAGTTGGGAGGGGGAAACCTAAAACTTGGAAAACACTTAGAGTGGAGGGATCGGGATGAAACTTGGTGGGAAAAATAAACACAAGTCCTAGACACATGATTGACATAACCATAACGGATCCGCTCTCTTTGGGGTAGTTGGGGGTGGGGTAATTCTGAAAATTAGAAAAAATGAGGTATTTTTAACTTACGAACGGGTGATCGGATCTCAATGAAATTTGATATTTAGAAGGATATCGTGCATCAGAGCTCTTATTTTAAATCCCGAACAGATCTGGTGACATTGGGGGCGGAGTTGGGAGGGGGAAACCTAAAACTTGGAAAACACTTAAGTGTGGAGGGATCGGGATGAAACTTGGTGGGAAAATTAGCACAATTCCTAGATACATGATTGACATAACCAGAATGGATCCGCTCTCTTTGGGGTAGTTGGGGGGGGGGGGTAATTCTGAAGAATTAGAAAAAAGAGGACCGGATCTCAAAGAAATTTGATATTTAGAAGGATGTCGTGTCTCAGAGCTCTTGTTTTAAATCTCGAACAGATCTGGTGACATTGGGGGGAGAGTTGGGAGGGGGAAACTTAAAACTTGGAAAACACTTAGAGTGGAGGAATCGGGATGAAACTTGGTGGGAAAAATAAATACAAGTCCTAGATACATGATTGACATAATCAGAACGGATCCGCTGTCTTTAGGGTAGTTTGGGGGGGGGGGTTAATTTTGAAAAATTAGAACAAATGAGGTATTTTCAACTTACGAACGGGCTATCGGATCTCAATGAAATTTGATATTTAGAAGGATATCGTGTCTCAAAGCTCTTATTTTAAGTCCCGACCGGATCTGGTGACTTTGTGGGGAGTTTGTGGTGGAGGAGTCTAAAATCATGGAAAATGTTTAGATTGGAGAAATCGGGATGAAACTTGATGGGAAAAATAAGCAGAAGTCTTAGATACGTGATTTACATAATTGGAACGGATCTGCTCTATTGGGGGGGGGGGGGGGTAATTCTGAAAAATTAGAAAAAATTACGTATTTTTAACTTACGAAGGAGTGATCAGATCTTCATGAAACTTCATATGTAGAAGGACCTCGTAACTCAGATCTCTTCTTTTAAATTTCCAGCGTCATTGGGGTGGGGGCGGTTGTGTGGGGACCGGAAATCTTAGAAAATACTTAAAGCGGAGAAATCAGGATGAAACTGGATGGGAAGAATAAAAACCTGTCTAAGATACGTGACTGACATAACCGGACCGGATCTGCTGTCTTTGGTGGATTTGGGGGGGGGGGGCTAATTTGGAAAAATGAGGTATTTGTAACTTACGAAAGTTACAAGTGACCAGATCTTAATGAAATTTTACATTTAGAAGAATCTTGTGCTTTAAAGCTCTAATTTTGAATTCCGACCAGATCCTGTGACATTGGGGGTTGCTGGAGGGGGAAACCAGAATTCTTGGAAAAAGTGAAAATTGGGATGTTTTTATCTTACGAATAGGTGATCGGATCTTAATGCAATTTGAAATTTAGAAGGAATTCATGTATTAGAGCTTTCATTTCAAATCCCGACCAGATCGTTTGACACTAGGGGGGAGTAGGAGGGGGAAATCTTGGAAAACACTTGGAGTGGAGGAATCGGGATGAAGCTGGTGGATAGAATAAGCAAATGTCCTTGATACGTGATTGACGTAACTGTACTGGATTTGCTCTCTTTGGGGGAGTTGGGAGGAGGGGTTCAGTGATTTGGCGAGTTTGGTGCTTCTGGACGTGCTAGGACGATGAAAATTGGTAGGCGTGTCAGGGAGCTGTACAAATTGATTGATAAAGTCGTTTTCCCAGATTCGACCATCTGGGGGGCTAAAGGGAAAGGAAAAATTAGAAAAAATGAGGTTTTTATAACTTACGAGTGGGTGATCGGATCTTAATGAATTTTGATATTTAGAAGGACATCGTGACTCAGAGCTTTTATTTTAAATCTTAACCGGCATTAGGCCTCTTATTTTCCTTTCAAATCAATGTATTGATTCTTAGAATTTTGTTAGAGCTCATACCATATGAGCTCTTGGCTCTTAGCTCTTCTCGCCTTGTCACAAATGCCATATGAGCTCTTAGCTCTTGTTTTTTTTTTAATGGGGTCTCCCGTTTAGAGATTTGATGCTTGGAGATTGAGACTTACTCAGACAAAATATATTTTAACTGGGGTACATATTTGAAGTCGAAATAAACTTTTTCTCTTGTGGTTTTCAACACCTGTGTTCTCATCGTTCTCACGCTCAACCTAAACATTTTGGCCGCTGCAAATTTGTCAAACCCATAAACACCTGCTGGAGAACTGTTACCTAGCATCATAGCTAGTTACAAGAAAAATTCTAAAGTACAGTTTTCCTTTTCCTTGCTTCAGGCTAAAATAAAATGTAGAAGGGACTTCCGTAAGTTTGTACTTGTGTTATTTATTTCTGTCAGAGATGCCGCGCTCTTAGCGCTTTTACCAAAACAAAATTTATTTTTGTTGGAGTTCATATTTACACCTTAGATTTACTTTTTTTCTAGTTCACTGCTGGCTGGAGTTCTGCCGTTTGGTTTCATGTTTATTGAATTGTTTTTCATCTTCTCAGCACTATATGAAAATCAGTTCTATTACCTTTTTGGTTTCCTTTTCCTCATTTTCATCATATTGATTATATCAGTGTCGCAGATCTCAATTGTAATGGTCTACTTTCAACTCTGTTCTGAGGTAAGTTTTTCTAGTTTTAATTACGACTGCTTTAAACGGCCTACATTAAACATCACCAACATTATGTTGAATGGCTCTAAGCCGGCCGCTAAGGGCAAAACGTAGAGGTGATAGGGAAAGTGATACGAAGGAAAACTCGAGTTGTTCTTTGAAAAAAAAAACAACTGATGGAAATATTGATGAAGAATTGTTGCAGTTCGTTTCATCTACTGTTCTTTACTTTTTCTTTCTATTAGCTTTCTATTTATATTGGCTTTCTATTTCTATTTTCTATAAAACAGCTGATGGAAATATTGATGAAAAATTGTTGCAGTTCGTTTTATCCACTGTTCTTTACTTTGGCTTTCTATTAGCTTTCTATTTAGGTTGGCTTTCTATTTCTATTTTCTATAAAACAACTGATGGAAATATTGATGAAGAATTGTTGCAGTTCGTTTTATCTACTGTTCTCTACTTTGGCTTTCTATTTGACCATAGATAAAAATAAAATAGTTTCAAACAAACATAAATAATTATATATATTTCAGAATAGGTTTTATATTTTGGACAGGCCTGAAACTGCTGGGGAAAAGAAATATTGAGTCCGTTGTTTTGCATATTAAACTCATTCTAACTATTTTGTAATCAGTAAAAAGTAGTTTAGACACAAAATTATGTTTTTGTTCTGCTAAAGTTAAATGTCTTATCTAAAGAAACTTGAACTATTAATTAAAATACAGATTTTTAGTAAAATGAAAATAGGCTAAATTCAAGCATGATTTAATGTGTCTATTTCTTCAGCGTAATCTTACCTTATCAATAGCGATAACATTTAATGATTCCTAATGAGTCCGTAATAAATCAGAATAGTTTTCCTCT